>NC_134689.1:373047842-373347842 GCF_050947455.1 Rhinoderma darwinii
CTATGGTTTTTATATAGTTTTGTCCCTCCCCGGCCACCGTCATTCTGTCCTCAGGCCTTCATTTTCAGCAGCTACAGCGGATTATACCAAGTCTAATAAAAGGGTCGTTCTACAGTCCCGAAGCAGCGGCCCTCAATTCTCCCCTCATATACACTCTAAGTACCCACAGAGCCCTCACCCCTCGACTTACCTCATAGTGCTTCATGGTTCCGCCGGGCTCTTAGGCCACGATCAGTTTGCTGTTACCTGCCGGAGCTCCAGCCGAAGGCGGAGCCAATTGTTCGACATGGTGACATACAACAGTTTACCCAATCAGATCGCGAAATAGGCGTCAATAGGAGGCTCAAGGCTTCAGTTCCTTCTATGGGCGGAAATAGAGTAAGGTGCAATGGGCGGGAGTCGAGGTGGCGGCTTGAATGATTGACATAACATCAACCAATTAAAAGCAAGATTGTTGTCATGCTTTTACCCAGCCAATGAGTGTGCCGGGAATGATGGACAGCTGTCAGGCTATTTGTGGCGCTGCACATAGGAGGTGGCTGGGTTATTCAACGCCTAATCTGTGTCTGTTAACAAATGTGCGTCCTCAATGGATTCTCCAAATAGTTTGAAGTCCTAGTTTACAAGTAATTTAGAGGGGATCTCCATTATTATGCTCTAGCGAGGCTGAGGAAAATATTCTGGGCCAAACTGTCTAACAAATAAACTGTTGCCCCTAGAAACGAATCAAAGCCCAGTTTGATTAAGTTAAAACCGAAGTCTGATTTGCTTCTTTGGGCAACAGGGCCATTTTTTCTAGTAGACC
This sequence comes from Rhinoderma darwinii, assembly GCF_050947455.1. Taxonomy (NCBI): domain Eukaryota; kingdom Metazoa; phylum Chordata; class Amphibia; order Anura; family Rhinodermatidae; genus Rhinoderma; species Rhinoderma darwinii. The sequence continues at coordinate 373,048,648 of NC_134689.1, forward strand.
GTTTTGAAACATGAGTGTCAGTTCGCTGCCCTAGCCCTGTATCTAAATACCCTGACCAACTGGCACCTGCCCTGCGAGATATTCCATAACATCACCCTTGCCTGGGAGAACCAGGTTCTTTACCTGATGCTTGTGTCTAGAAGTTCTCTTTAACCCCTTCCCGCTTTGGCCACTTTTGACCTTCCTGACAGAGCCTCATTTTTGAAATCTGACATGTGTCACTTTATGTGGTAATAACATCGGAATGCTTTCACCTAGCCAAGCGATTCTGAGATTGCTTTCTCGTGACACTTTTGGACTTTATGTTACTGTTAAAATTCGTATTTAATTGTGAAAAACACCAAAATATAGTGAAAAATTAGCATTTTTCTAAATTTAAATGTATCAGACGTTTTTTCAGCTGTTTTCAATAGAGTCTATGAAAATACGGCTTCAAAAACGTCCCAAGAAGTGTCCTGCACTTCTTTTGACGAGCCGTCATTTTACGTGCCGTATTTTGACAGCGACGCGTAAAGTTAAGGCTCGTGGGAACAGAACATCGTAAAACCCATTGCAAGCAGTGGGCAGATGTTTGCAGGCGTAATGGAGCCGTCTTTCAGGCGTAAATCGTGGCGTAAAACGCGTGAATTACGTCTGAAAATAGGTCGTGTGAACATACCCTAAGACAGGCAGTTATACTACACAAAATTGTTGCTAACTAACATCCCCCATATGTCTACTTTAGATTAGCATCTTTTTTCGAACGTCCTTTTATTTTTCTAGGACGTCACAAGGCTCAGAACTTTAGCAGCAATTTCTCACATTTTCAAGAAAATTTCAAAAGGCTATTTTTACAGGGGCCAGTTCACTTGTGAAGTGGCTTTTAGGGCCTTATATATTAGAATCCCCCAATAAGTCACCCCATTTTAAAAACTGCACCCCCAAAGTATTACAATTAGCATTTAGAAAGTTTCTTAACCCTTTAGACGTTTCACAAGACGTTTCAAATGTAGAGGTGAAATTTACAAATTTCATTTTTTTGGGGGGAAAATTCATTTGTAATACATTTTTTCTGTAACACAGAAGGTTTTACCCAAGAAATGCAACTCAATATTTATTGCCCAGATTCTGCAGTTTTTAGAAATATCCCACATGTGGCTCTAGTGTGATAATGGACTGAAGCACCGGCCTCCGAAGCAAAGGAGCACCTAGTGGATTTTGGGGCCTCCTTCTTTTAGAATATATTTTAGGCACCATGTCAGGTTTGAAGAGGCTTTTGGTGCCAAAACAGTAAAGACCCCCCCCCCCCAAATTGACCCCATTTTGGAAACTACACCCCTCAAGGAATTTATCTAGGGGTATAGTTAGCATTTTGAACCCACAGTTTTTTTTCTACATTTATTTGAATTAGTATGTGAAGATGAAAATCTACATTTTTTTCCGAAAAAACATAGAAATTTTGAATTTTTACAAGGAATAAAGTAGAAAAAACACCCCAACATATGTAATGCAATTTCTTCCGATTATAGCAATACCCCATATGTGGTAATAAACTGCTGTTTTTTTATTTTTTCTTGCAGAAATTAATTTTTAATCCCCTCTTTTTTGTAACACAAAGTTTTACCTGAGAGACGCAACTAAATATTTATTGCCCAGGTTCTGCAGTTCAGGAAATATCCCACATGTGGCCCTAGTGTGCTAATGGACCGAAGCACCGGCCTCAGAAGCAAAGGAGCACCTAGAGGATTTTAGGCCTCCTTTTTATTAGAATATATTTTAGGCACCATGTCAGGTTTGAAGGGCTCTTGTGGTGCGAAAACAGTGGAAACCCCCCAAAAGTGACCCCATTTGGGAAACTAGACCCCTTGAGGAAATTATCTAGGCTTATAGTGAGCATTTTGACCCCACAGGTTTTTTGCAGAAATTATTGGAATTATGCCGTAAAATGAAAATCTACATTCTTTCAAAGAAAATGTAGGTTTAGCTAATTTTTTCTCATTTCCACAAGGACTAAAGAAGAAAAAGCACCACAAAATTTGTAAAGCAATTTCTCCCAAGTAAAACAATACCCCACGTGTGGTCATAAACTGCTGTTTGGACACACGGCAGGGCTTAGAAGGGAAAGAGCGACATTTGGCTTTTGGAGATCACATTAGCAGGAATGGTTTGCGGAGGCCATGTCGCATTTACAAAACCCCTGAGGGACCAAAACAGTGAAAACGCCCAAAAAGTGACTCCATTTAGGAAATTACACCCCTTGAGGAATTCATCTAGGGGTGTAGTGAGCATTTTCACCCCACAGGTGTTTCATAGATTTTATTAGAATTGGTCAGTGAAAATAAAAACAATCCTTTTTCTTCAATAAGACGTAGCTTTAGCTAAAAATTTTAATTTTCTCAACAAATAAAGGAAAAAAAGAACCACAACATTTGTAAAGCAACTTCTCTGGAGTACGGCAATACCCCATATGTGGTCATAAACTGCTGTTTGGGCACACGGCAAGGATCAGAAGAGAAAGAGCGCCATTTGGCTTTGGGAGCACAGATTTTCCTGGATTGGTTTCTTGACACCATGTCGCTTTGCAAAGCCCCTAATGTACCAGTACAGTGGAAAATCCCCAAAAGCGACTCCATTTGGCATACTACTCCCCATGAGGAATTAATCTAGGGGTGTAGTGTTTTGACCCCACAGGTGTTTCATAGATTTCATTTCAATTGGGCAGTGAAAATAAAAATAATTTTTTTTTTCCAATAAAACGTAGCATTAGCTCAACATTTTTCATTTTCTCAAAAAAATAAAGGAGAAAAAGAACCCCAAAATTTGTAACGCAATTTCACCCGAGTACGGCAATACTCCATACGTGGTCATAAATTGCTTTTTGGGCACAGTGGAAATGCCCCAGAAGTGACCCCATTTTGGAAACTACACCACTCAAGGTATTCACCTAGGGGTGTAGTGAGCATGTTAACCCCGCAGGTATTTTGCAGAAATTAGTGTGCACTCGATGTTGCAGAGTGAAAATGGTAATTTTTCCATAGATATGCCAATATGTGGTGCCCAGCTTGTGCCACCATAACAAGAGAGCTCTCTAATTATTATGCTGTGTTTCCCGGTTTTAGAAACACCCTACATGGGGCACTAATTTTTTGCCTGGACATTCGACCAGGCTCAGGATTGAGAGAGTACCATGCGAAGTTGACGCCTAATTTGGTGACTTACAAAGTATTGGTTCACAATTGCAGAGGCTCTGATGTGAAATAATAAAAGAAACCCCTGAGAAGTGACCCCATTTTGGTAACTACACCCCTCAAGGCAGTTATTAAGGGGTGTAGTGAGCATTTTCACCCCATAGGTCTTTTCCATAAATGATTGCGCTGCGGAAGGTGCAAAGTAAAAACTAAAATTTTTCCCCAAATATGCCAATTCAGTGGCAAATATGTCATGCCCAGCTTATGTCCCTGGAGACACCACACCCCAAAAATTGTTAAAAGGGTTCTCCCAGATATGGTGGTGACATATATGTGGAAGTAAACTGCTGTTTGGGCACGCTGTAGGGCTCAGAAGGGTGAGAGCACTATTTGGCTTTTGAAGCGTAGATTTTGCTTGGTAGTAGTTTTGTTTGGAGTTTTACTGGTATTTCAGTTTATAATGTGGGGGCATATGTAAGCTGGGCAGAGTACATCAGGGGCATAGTCTGGTGGTATAATAATGGGGTAAAAAAAAACAATAAAATGATCCATGGATGTGTGTTAGGGCTTATTCAGACAAACGGGATATACGTCCGTGCAACGCGCATGATTTTCACGCGCGTCGCACAGACCTATATTAGTCTATGGGGCCGTGCAGACATGTGCCTGAATTTTACGCAGCGTTGGTCCGCTGCGTAAAAGTCACGACATGTCCGTTCTTTGAGCGTTTTTCACGCATCACGCACCCATTGAAGTCGATGGGTGCGTGAAAATCACGCATGCCACACGGAAGCACTTCCGTGCGAACAGCGTGATTCGCGCAACAGCAGTGAAAAGGATGAATGAAAACAGAAAAGCACCACGTGCTACAAACATCCAAACGGAGTGTCATAATGATGGCGGCTGCGCGAAAAGCATGCAGTCGCGCATCATACGGGGCTGACACACGGAGCTGTCAAGTGCCTTTTGCTCGCGCAAAACGCCACATTTTTTGCGTGTGCATAACGCACACGCTCTTGTGAATACAGCCTTACGCTGTGAAGAATCCTTACTGCACAGGCCAGTGTCGCTCTGATAAATGGTGTCGTTTCTTATCCTTTTTTGGTCCACACTCCGCACCTTTGCAGTTTGGGGAATTTTGCTAGGAAGTGTTGTCCTGGTATAATATGGGCACCCTCGCTTCCAGCAGATATGTTTGGGCCCTCCCCTTTCTGGTTCCCTAATTTTAGGGCCCCGATAAATCGCCTCTTGAAACAGAAGAAATGTTCCCCTTGGGCTGCACAACCGCATATTTTTATTTCCTGACTTATTGGAGCCTCAACTTATTTTATTTTTTCATAGACGTAGTGATATGAGGGCCTGGTAATTTGCGGGACGAGCTGTAGTTATTATTGGTACCATTTTGGGGTACATGCGACTTTTTGATCACTTTTTATCCTATTTTTTGGGAGGCAAGGTGACCAAAAAACAGCAATTCTGGCATATTTTTTTACCATGCGTTATAAATTACAGGTTAATTTTATTCTGCAGGTCAGTACGATTCCGGCGATACGTAGTTTATAGCCCTTTTTTATGTTTTACAACTTTTTGCACAATAAAATTACTTTTATAAGAAGAATGTATTTTTTCTGTCACCATGTTAGGAGTACCATAACTTTTAAATTTTTTCGTCGACGGAGGGCTTATTTTTTGCGTGACGAGCTATAGTTTTTATAGGCACCATTTTTGGATACATGCGACTTTTTGATCACTTTTATTTCAATTTTTGTAGGGCAAAGTAACCAAAAAACAGAAATTCTGGTATAGTTTTTTTAAGGTTTTTTTTACGCCGTTCACCGCGTGGAATAAATAACATAATATTTTTATCGTTTAGGCCACTACGATCGCAGCGATACCAAATATATATGGTTTATTTATTTATTTTTAATAATAAAGGACTTGATACGGGAAAAAGGGCGATTGTGTTTTATTTTATTACTTGAAACTTTTATTATATTTTTTACAACTATTTTTGTTCACTTTTTTTATACTTTTCTTTAGTACCACTAGGGGACTTGAAGGTCCAACTGTCGGATTTTTTTTTCTAATACATTTCACTACCTATGTAGTGCAATGTATTAGATCTGTCATTCATTGACAGCAAGCCGATTAGTCTTTGCCTCCGGGCGAGGCCTAATCGGCTTCCGTAATGGCAGAGCAGAAGGCCATTGTTAGGTCTCCTGTTGCCATAGTAGCAGTCGGCAGCCTTGCGATTGCAGGGCAGAGCTGCCGATCTGCTGACAACCACAAAGATGCAGCGATCGCTTTCGACCGCTGCATCTAAGGGGTTAATGGCAGGGATCTGAGCTAGCTCCGGTTCCTGCTGTTACAGGTGGATGTCAGCTGTAACATACATCTGACATCCACCGCTGATGACGCCGGCTCATCTCCTGAGCAGCCGCAATCTTGCCGGCGGCTACGGAAGCCTTTTAGGCCCCGCCTCCGGGCGGGGGCTGGAAGTTTTTTGTACTAGGCAGACCGGGAGGCCACTATTAGGCCTCCGATTGCCATTGCAGCCACCAACACCCCAGCAATTTCATTGCTGGGGTGCCGATGAGCTGCAAACACCTTAAATGCAGCGATCGCTTTTGACCGCTGCATTTAAAGGGAGAACATTTCACCTGCCCATACTTGTGCAGCTGAGTGCACCATGTAATAGGCAGGGCTTCACAAACTCTGTCTCACTTTACATTTTTTTTTACTATCTTCCTCCGTTTTTTTACATATCGGTGCCATTATATTTGGTGTCCGGTATGTAAATGAGCCCCTGAACTGTCAATTGGGCGTTTCTTTCTAACGAAATGCCACGGGGGCGTGATGGCTTCGCTCTGACACTGTCCAATCAGCTACGGACAGCGACAGGGCGGCTTGCGCTGTGTTCCCTCCCGCGAGAACACACACAGACTGGTTGGATCTGCAGAGAGCGCTCTCTCAGTCTGTGTGTGTTCTCGCGGGAGGAAACACAGAGCATGCCGCCCTGTCGCTGTCCGTAGCTGATTGGACAGTGTCAGAGCGAAGACATCACACCTCCTTGCCATTTAGTTAGAAATGCCCCATTGACAGTTCAGGGGCTTATTTACATATCGGTATGTAAATAACGGAGGAAGATAGGGAAAAAATGTAAAGTGAGACAGTGTTTGTGGAGCCCTGCCTATTACATGCGGCACATATATGGGCAGGTGAAAGGGTCTCTTTAAGGGTTTATTGGGGGGATCGAAGCTTTCTTCGGTCCCCTCCATTACAGCCGGATGTCAGCTGTAAGATACAGCTGACATCTGGGGATGATGGCACCGACTCAGCTCCTGAGCCGGTGCCTTCCATTTGTCAAAAGTATACAACATTTTGCGGGAAGCACTGGCTTTCCATGACATATACTTACGACAAATGTCGGGAAGGGATTAAGGCCTTGTTCACACATTGCACTTTTTTTTGCTGCAGATTTTGCATGCATTTCTGCCAAAACCCGAATTGGATTCAGCAGAACATACCTATGAGGTCTTTATATATTTCTTCTGTTTAGGTTACGTTCTTGTCTTAAAAAATACATCCAAAATCTGCATTAACCCCTTCAGGACCAAGCTCATTTTGGCCTTCAGGACCAGACCCATTTTTTCAAATCTGACATATTTCACTTTATGTGGTAATAACTCCGGAACGCTTTTACCTATCAAAGCGATTCAGAGATTGTTTTCTCGTGACACATTGGACTTTATGATAGTGGAAAAATGTGGTCGATAAATTCAATATTTACCAGTGAAAAACACCAAAATTTTGTGAAAAATTGCAAAAATTAGCATTTTTCTAAATGTAAATGTATCTGCTTGTAAGACAGGCAGTTATACCACACAAAATTGTTGCTAATTGACATCCCCCATATGTCTACTTTAGATTGGGATCTTTTTTGAACGTCCTTTTATTTTTCTATGACGTCACAAGGCTTAGAACTTTAGCAGCAATTTCTCACATTTTCAAGAAAATTTCAAAAGGCTATTTTTACAGGGGCCAGTTCAGTTGTGAGACGGCTTTTAAGGCCTTATATATTAGAAACCGCCAAAAAGTCACCCCATTTTAAAATCTTCACCCCTCAAAGTATTCAAAACAGCATTTAGAAAGTTTCTTAACCCTTTAAACGTTTCACAGGAATTAAAGCAACGTAGAGGTGACATTTTCAAATTTCATTTTTGTTTTTGCAGAAATTCATTTTTAATCTATTTTTTTTGTAACACAGAAGTTTTTACCAGAGAAACGCAACTCAATATTTATTGCCCAGATTCTGCAGTTTTTAGAAATATCCCACATGTGGCCCTAGTGCGGTAATGGACTGAAGCACCGGCCTCAGAAGCAAAGGAGCACATAGTGGATTTTGGGCCTCCTTTTTATTAGAAAATATTTTATGCACCATGTCAGGTTTGAAGGGCTCTTTTGGTGCCAAAACAGTGGAAATTCACCAAAAGTGACCCCATTTGGGAAACTACACCCCTTGAGGAAATTATCTAGGGGTATAGTGAGCATTTTGACCCCGCAGGTTTTTTGCAGAAATTATTGGAAGTAGGCCGTGAAAATAAAAATCGTCATTCTTTCAAAGATAATGTAGGTTTAGCTAATTTTTTCTAATTTCCACAAGGACTAAAGGAGAAAAAGCACCACAACATTTGTAAAACAATTTCTCCCGAGTAAAACAATACCCCACATGTGGTTATAAACGGATGTTTGGACACACAGCGGAACTTAGAAGGGAAAGAGCGCTATTTGGCTTTTGGAGCTCAAATTTAGCAGGAATGGTTTGCGCAGGCCATGTCGCATTTGCAAAGCCCCTGAGGTACCAAAACAGTGAAAACGCCAAAAAAGTGACTCCATTGAGAAAACTACACCCCTTGAGGAATCCATCTAGGGGTGTAGTGAGAATTTTTCCCCCACAGGTGTTTCATAGATTTTATTAGAATTGGGCAGTGAAAATAAAAAAAATCCTTTTTCTTCAATAAGACGTAGCTTTAGCTCCAAATTTTTTATTTTCTCAACAAATAAAGAAAAAAAAGAACCCCAACGTTTGTAAAGCAACTTCTCTGGAGTACGGCAATACCCCACACGTGGTCATAAAATGCTGTTTGGATACACGGCAGGGCTCAGAAGCGAAGGAGCGCCATTTGCTTTTGGTGTACAGATTTTGCTGCATTTGGTTTCTTGTGTGTCCTGGTATAATACGGGCACCGTCGCTTCCAGCAGATATGGTTGGGCCCTCCCCTTCCTGGTTCCCTAATTTTAGTGCCTTGATACATCGCCTTTTGAAACAGAAGAAATGTTCCCCTCGGGCCTTCACAACTGCATATTTTCCTTTCCTGAATTATTGGAGCCTTAACTTATTTTATTTTTTCATAGACGTAGTGGTATGAGGGCTCTTTTTTTACGGGACGAGCTGTAGCTTTTATTGATACATATTGGGGTACATGCGACTTTTTGATCACTTGTTATCCTTTTTTTGGGAGGCAAGGTGACAAAAAAAACAGCAATTCTGCCATAGTTTTTTAGTTGTTTTTTTTTATACAGCGTCCACCATGCGTTATAAACTACATGTTACCTTTATTCTGCGGGTCAGTACGATTCCGGCAATACCAAATTTATAGAACTTTTTTATAACTTTTTGCACAATAAAATTACTTTTGGAAAGAGAATGTATTTTTTATGTCGCCAAGTTGTGAGAGCCATAACTTTTACATTTTTTCGTCGATGGAGCGGTGTGAGGGTTTGTTTTTTGCGAGACGAGGTATAGATTTTATCGGTACCATTTTTGGATACATGCGACTTTTTGATCACTTTTTATTTCAATTTTTGGAAGACAATGACCAAAAAAACAGTAATTTTTGAGGTTTTTTTTTACGGCGTTCACTGCGCTGGATAAATACCATAATATTTTTATAGTTCAGGTCGTTACTGTCGCAGCGATACCAAATATGTATGGCTTTATTATTTTTTTCTATAATAAATGACTTGATAAGTGAAAAAGGGCGATTGTGTTTTATTTTATTACTTGAAACTTTTATTGTATGTTTTACAACTTTTATTTTTACTTTTTTGACACTTTTTTTTACACTTTTCTTTAGTCCCACTAGGGGACTTGAATGTCCAACTGTTTGTTTGATGTTCTAATAGATTGCACTACCTATGTAGTGCAATGTATTGGAACAATCAGTTGTTCACTGACAGCAAGCCGATCAGGCTCCGCCTCTGGGCGGGGCCTAATCAGCTTACGTAATGGCAGACAGGAGTCCATTGTTAGGGCTCCTGTTGCCATAGTAACAGTCGCCAGCCTTGCCATCGCATGGCAAGGCTGCCGATTTTCTACAAACCTCTAGGATGCAGCGATCACAATGGATCGCTGCATCGAAGGGGTTAATGCCAGGAATCGGAGCTAGCTCCGGTTCCTGGCGATAGATCGGGGTGTCCACTGTAACATACAGCGGACACCCACTGCTGATGACGCCGGCTCAGCTTCTGAGCCGGAAGCTGAGGCGGCGCCATCTTGCCGATGGTACCGGAAGCCTCCTGGGCCCTGCCGACCACGGGGCATAGGAGGATTCCGTTACAGGCTGATCGGGAGGTAAGCATTAGCCCTCCGATCGCCTTTGCAGCCACCGGCAACCCAGCGATCACGTTGCTGGGGTGCCGGTGGCTATAAACTCCTCACATGCTGCGATCTCTATTGAACGCAGCATGTGAGGGGTTAATCGGTCAGATCGGAGGCTAGCTCCGGTCCTGCCCGATACCTCAGGGTGCCAGCTGTAACATACAGCTGTCACCCGGCGGTGATGTCGCTGGCTCAGCTCCTGAGCCAGCTTCATCTCCATGACGTACAGTAACGTGAAAATGCGGTAAGACACCAGTTTTAATGACGTTACTGTACGTGATCCGGCGAGAAGGGGTTAAGAAACAAACAAGGCATTAAGAAAATCTGCACTTTTACAAAACTTTTGATATGTCATAGAGACATATAAGAAGTTTTGATCAGTGGTAGTCTTGGCTGCTCAGACCCCGATTGTCACTGAAACAAAGGTGCAGAAGTGCTCAGCCGAGCACCCTGCATTTTCAGCTGTGTTTTCCACGCTGCTCTTTAGACTAAAGACGGTCACATAGACGTTCTATGTTTGCCAATTTATTAGTACACAGGCTAATGTACCTACATGTCAATATATATGGCAATCAATTTTAGTTAAAAATTCCAATATGGGATTAAAACAAAAAGTAAAATAAGTAAAATAAAGTAATGTTAAAGAGTCTCTGTCACCAGATTATAAATGCCCTATCTTGTACATAATCTGATCTGCGCTGTAATGTAGATAACAGCAGTGTTTTTTATATTGAAAAACGATAATTTTTAACCAAGTTATGAGCAATTTTAGATTTATGATAATTACTTTCTTAATGCCCAACTGGGCGTTTTTTAAATTTTGACCAAGTGGGCGTTGTGAAGAAAAGTGTATGACGCTGACAAAATCAGCGTCTTACACTTCTCTCCATTCATGTCCATTTGTACTCAGCACAGCATGATCTTGCGAAATCACGCTGTGCTGTCACTTACTCACACATTAACTTTACTGAAATATCTTGACAGTGAATAGACATCACCTCCAGCCAGGACACGATGTCTATTCACACTCCCGACACTTTGGTAAAGTTTGTGTGGGACTTAATCGCTGCGCAGCATGATCTCGCGAGATCAGGCTGTAAATGACAGCATGCTGACAGCAAACTTTACCGAAGTGTCGGGAGTGTGAATAGACATCGCGTCCTGGCTGGAGGTGATGTCTATTCACTCTCAAGACACTTCAGTAAAGCTAATGTGGGGGAATGTGACAGCTTAGGGTGATCCTGCAAGATCACGCTGTGCTGAGTACAAATGGACATGAATGGAGAGAAGTGTATGAAGCTGATTGGTCAGCGTCATACACTTCTCTGTACAACGCCCAGTTGGTCAAAAGTAAAAACACGCCCAGTTGTCTATTAAGAAACAAATTAGCATAAATCTAAAATTGCTCATAACTTGGTCAAAAATGATCGTTTTTCAAAATAAAAACCACTGCTGTTATCTACATTACAGCGCCAATCAGATTATGTAGGAGATAGGGCACTTATAATGTGGTGACAGAGCCTCTTTAAGAAAAGAAATGTCAAACAAAAACCGACACAAACGCACTCTTTATACAATAAACTTTAAGAAATATTAAAGTCCCAAAAATAATATACAAATATTTGATATCTAACCGAGAAGAGAAAAAATGCCAACACACAAGAACATATGGGAAAATAGAAAAATTACTTTAATGAAAATGACACATAAATACATATGATAAAAAGAATCCATAAACCAACAGGTTAAAAAAGACTAACACGCCATGCAATATACAAGAAAGGTAACGTCTAAAATAGACAAGCAATGGTGACAACCAAATGGTATGATCTAATGATCAGGGTACGTAAATACATAGATATGAGTAAATGTAACTGACTACAAATGTGCGTCAGATGAAGTAGTTAGAGAGAAAGTATATACTCTAAGGTACAGAGCATAGTACCATAAATGAATACCATTAGTGAATGAATACAAAAAATTGTATGGAAATGAAACACATACCCATTGATCAACTAGATGAATGCACGGCGATATGTCGCAGACATATCGCCGTGCATTCATCTAGTTGATCAATGGGTATGTGTTTCATTTCCATACAATTTTTTGTATTCATTCACTAATGGTATTCATTTATGGTACTATGCTCTGTACCTTAGAGTATATACTTTCTCTCTAACTACTTCATCTGACGCACATTTGTAGTCAGTTACATTTACTCATATCTATGTATTTACGTACCCTGATCATTAGATCATACCATTTGGTTGTCACCATTGCTTGTCTATTTTAGACGTTACCTTTCTTGTATATTGCATGGCGTGTTAGTCTTTTTTAACCTGTTGGTTTATGGATTCTTTTTATCATATGTATTCATGTGTCATTTTCATTAAAGTAATTTTTCTATTTTCCCATATGTTCTTGTGTGTTGGCATTTTTTCTCTTCTCGGTTATATATCATGCTTTGAATGCCTTAGGGGTATACACCCCCGGATCTGGTTCATATTTGTATATATGCTTGCTGACAGCCGCATTTTTACTTTATTTTGAACCATTCTAGATCCATGCTGTGCTTTTCGGTCAAAATATTTGATATCGTCATGACTCTAACAACCTGTACAATAAATTTATACCATCATATATGATAAATGGTGTATGCTGTAATTGCTTTTTTTATGCATTTTTGCCAATATAAATATTAATATAAATTAAACGCTAATGAATATGTACCAAAATATGGCACATAAATAAAGTACCACTCGTCCCGCATAAAACACAAAGCCTCTACAGCTACACTACCGGTCAAAAGTTTAGGGTCACTTAGAAATTTCCTTATTTTTGAAAGAAAAGCACAGTTTTTTTCAATGAAGATAACATTAAATTAATCAAAAATACATTCCATACATTGTTAATGTGTTAAATGACTATTCTAGCTGGAAACGTCTGGTTTTTAATGCAATATCTACATAGGTGTATAGAGGCCCATTTCCAGCAACCATCACTCCAGTGTTCTAATGGTACATTGTGTTTGCTAACTGTGTTAGAAGGCTAATGGATGTTTAGAAAACACTTGAAAACCCTTGTGCAATTATGTTAGCACCGCTGTAAACAGTTTTGCTGTTTAGAGGAGCTATAAAACTGACCTTCCTTTGAGCTAGTTGAGAATCTGGAGCATTACATTTGTGGGTTCGATTAAACTCTCAAAATGGCTAGAAAAAGAGAGCTTTCATGTGAAACTTGACAGTCTATTCTTGTTCTTAGAAATGAAGGCTATTCCATGCGAGAAATTGCCAAGAAACTGAAGATTTCCTACAACGGTGTGTACTACTCCCTTCAGAGGACAGCACAAACAGGCTCTAACCAGAGTAGAAAGAGAAGTGGGAGGCCCCGCTGCACAACTGAGCAACAAGACAAGTACATTAGAGTCTCTAGTTTGAGAAATAGACGCCTCACAGGTCCTCAACTGGCAGCCTCATTAAATAGTACCCACAAAACGCCAGTGTCAATGTCTACAGTGAAGAGGCGACTCCGGGATGTTGGCCTTCAGGGCAGAGTGGCAAAGAAAAAGCCATATCTGAGACTGGCTAATAAAAGGAAAAGATTAATATGGGCAAAAGCACACAGACATTGGACAGAGGAAGATTGGAAAAAAGTGTTATGGACAGACGAATCGAAGTTTGAGGTGTTTGGATCACACAGAACAACTGAAAATATGCTGGAAGAGTGCCTGACGCCATCTGTCAAGCATGATGGAGGTAATGTGATGGTCTGGGGTTGCTTTGGTGCTGGTAAAGTGGGTGTAATGACAGGGTAGGGAGACAGACAGGTGAGCCCTAATCTACCCGCCACTCAGTCCCTGTCTACTTGCAACGACCCGTCCTAAGCGACGGGGTACAACTGGGTGACGGTCCCTACGCTCAGTAAGTGCAAGACAGATAAACAGACAAGGGTACACAGAAGCTAGGGAAACGGGGCAGCTGCCCACAGAGACACCGTGAGCAACAAGAGTAGTGAACGAGCCGAGTCAAACCAGGAGAGAACGAGGTACAAAACGCTGAGCAGGAGAGTGGTCACAAAGCCAAGGTCAATAACAAGCAGATGATGAGTAGTAAAAGCAGCAGCAGCAAGCCAGGAAACAAGCATAGAAGAATCACAGGCAAAGGAGGAATGGGAAAGGCAGGTATAAATAGACAGTGGGCGGGAGCTAGCTCCGTCTGGCCAGGCTGTGATAGGCTCTCCCACTCCTAAGCCTGCCATCCTGAGTGGTGGAAGATGGAGTCAGCCTCACAGACATAGGAGCAGGTGCAGACTGATTGCCCACGGGCGTCGACACAGAAGCTGTGTCTGGCAAATCCTTTACAGTACCCCCCCTGTTATGAGGGGCCACTGGACCCTTTCTAGGTGGACCTGGTTTATTGGGGAAACGAAGGTGGAACCTCCAGAGCAATACCCCAACGTGAACATCCCGGGCGGGTACCCAAGTCCTCTCCTCAGGCCCGTATCCCCTCCAATGGACCAGGTACTGGAGGGAGCCTTGGACCATCCTGCTGTCCACAATCTTGGCCACCTCGAATTCCACCCCCTCAGGGGTGAGAACAGGGACCAGAGGTTTCCTCGAGGGAGCCAAGGACGGAGAGCAGCGTTTAAGGAGGGAGGCATGAAAGACGTCGTGCACTCGAAAAGACGGGGGCAACTCCAGTCGGAAGGAGACAGGGCTAAGGACTTCAATGACCTTATACGGCCCTATAAACCGGGGAGCAAACTTCTTTGATGGGACTTTAAGGCGCAAATTTTTAGAAGATAGCCACACCAGATCCCCGACCACAAACAAGGGGTTAGCAGAACGTCTTCTATCTGCCTGAGTCTTTTGTATGCTCTGGGACGCCTCTAGGTTCTTCTGAACCTGGGCCCAGACTGTGCACAGTTCCCGATGAACGACATCTACCTCGGGATTGTTGGAACTACCAGGTGAAACGGAGGAGAACCGTGGATTAAACCCAAAATGACAGAAAAAGGGGGAGACCCCTGACGAGTTACTGACCCGGTTATTAAGGGAAAATTCGGCGAGGGGAATGAATGAGACCCAATCATGTTGACAGTCAGAGATAAAACACCTTAAATATTGTTCTAGAGACTGATTAGTCCTCTCCGTTTGGCCATTAGTTTCAGGATGGAAAGCCGAGGAGAAGGACAGATCAATCTCCAACTTTTTACAGAAGGCTCTCCAAAACAATGAAACAAATTGTACCCCTCTGTCAGAAACAATATTGACGGGAACCCCATGGAGACGCAGGATGTGTTTGACAAACAAGGTAGCTAACGTCTTAGCATTGGGTAGTTTCTTCAGGGGCACAAAGTGGCACATCTTACTGAAGCGGTCTACTACAACCCACACCACAGACTTGCCTTGAGATGGAGGCAAATCGGTGATAAAATCCATGGAGATATGGGTCCAAGGTCTCTGGGGAATGGGCAAAGAACATAGTAAGCCCGATGGTCGGGACCTGGGAGTCTTGGACCTAGCACAAACCTCACAAGCGGCGACGTAGGCCTTAACGTCTTTAAGCAACCCAGGCCACCAGTAGTTTCTGGCAATGAGGTGCTTGGTACCCAGGATGCCTGGATGGCCAGATAGTGCAGAGTCATGATTTTCCCTAAGTATCCTTAGCCGGAGTTGCAGGGGAACAAACAGCTTGTTCTCAGGAAGGTTCCCGGGAGCTGAACCTTGATCAGCCGCAATTTCGGAGACTAAATCAGAATCAACAGAGGAAATGATTATACCTGGAGGCAAAATACAAGCAGGATCTTCCTCCGAAAGAGGGCTGGCCATGAAGCTACGCGACAGTGCGTCAGCCTTAATATTTTTAGACCCAGCCCTATAGGTGACCAAAAAATTTAATCTGGTAAAAAATAACGCCCATCGAGCTTGTCTCAGGTTTAGCCGCCGGGCAGACTCTAAGAAAACCAGATTCTTGTGGTCGGTAAGGACCGTTACCTGGTGCCTAGCCCCCTCCAGGAAGTGGCGCCACTCTTCAAATGCCCATTTAATGGCTAAGAGTTCGCGGTTGCCAATATCATAGTTACTCTCAGTGGGCGAAAACTTCCTGGAGAAGTAGGCACAGGGACGGAGATGGGTGAGGGACCTGGTACCCTGGGACAAGACAGCACCCACTCCCACCTCGGAGGCGTCAACCTCCACGATGAATGGCTCCATTTTGTTGGGCTGAACCAGCACTGGGGCCGAGATAAAGCACTTCTTAAGGACCTCAAAAGCCTGGACAGCCTCAGGAGGCCAGTGGAGGAGATCAGCACCTTTGCGAGTGAGATCCGTAAGAGGCTTAACGATGACCGAGAAGTTAGTAATAAATCTCCTGTAATAATTAGCGAATCCCAGGAAGCACTGTAACGCCTTCAGGGAGGCAGGTTGGACCCATTCCGCCACAGCCTGGACCTTGGCGGGGTCCATGCGGAATTCATGAGGAGTGAGGATTTGACCCAAAAATGGTATCTCTTGCACCCCAAACACACATTTTTCGGTCTTAGCAAACAGTTTGTTTTCCCGAAGGACCTGGAGCACCTTCCTGACATGCTCAATGTGGGAGGACCAGTCCTTGGAAAACACAAGTATGTCATCAAGGTACACTACAAGAAATACCCCCAGGTAGTCTCTTAAAATCTCATTTATGAAATTCTGGAAGACCGCGGGAGCATTACACAACCCAAAGGGCATGACGAGGTATTCTAAATGACCTTCGGGCGTGTTAAACGCAGTCTTCCACTCATCCCCGTCTTTGATGCGGATAAGATTATAAGCCCCCCGTAGATCAAACTTAGAGAACCATTGGGCCCCCTGAACCTGATTGAAGAGATCAGGAATCAAAGGAAGGGGGTACTGGTTCCTTACAGTGACCTTATTCAAGTTCCGGTAGTCGATGCACGGCCTAAGACCACCATCCTTCTTCCCTACGAAGAAGAAGCCAGCACCTACCGGAGAAGTAGAGGGGCGAATGTAACCCTTGGCCAGGCATTCCTGGATATACTCTCTCATGGCTTCACGTTCGGGACAAGAGAGATTGAATATCCTACCCTTAGGGAGCTTAGCTCCTGGTACCAAATCGATTGTGCAATCGTATTCTCTATGAGGAGGTAACACTTCGGAGGCCTCTTTAGAGAAAACATCAGCGAAGTCCTGAACAAACTCAGGTAGAGTGTTCACCTCCTCAGGGAGAGAAATAGAATTAACAGAAAAACATGACGTCAAACATTCATTACCCCATTTGGTAAGCTCCCCAGTATTCCAGTCAAACGTGGGATTATGCAACTGCAACCAGGGAAGGCCTAAAACCAAATCGGACGATAATCCCTGCATCAACAGTACAGAGCACTGCTCCAAATGCATGGAGCCAACAAGGAGTTCAAAAACAGGGGTATGCTGTGTAAAATAACCATTAGCAAGAGGAGTGGAGTCGATACCCACTACCGGGACAGGTTTAGGCAAATCAATCAATGGCATAGCTAGAGAGATAGCAAATTCCACAGACATAATATTAGCAGAAGACCCTGAATCCACGAAGGCACTGCCGGTTGCAGACCTACCACCAAAAGAGACCTGAAAGGGAAGCAAGATTTTATTAGGTTTCATCTTTGCGGGAAATACCTGTGCGCCCAAGTGACATCCCCGATGATCACTTAGGCGCGGAAGTTCTTCCGGCTGCTTATTCTTATGCCTAGGACAGTTGTTCACTTGATGCTTGTCATCCCCACAGTAGAAGCAGAGACCATTCTTCCTGCGGAACTCACTACGTTGTTGGGGGGACACGGAGGCCCCGAGTTGCATAGGTACATCCGAGTCTTCCGTGGAAGAACGAAGCAACGGAACCTCGGGAGGCATCATGGGGGAGTCAGAGGAGAAGGCACAAAAAGGTTCAAGTCGTCGTTCTCTGAGACGTCGGTCAAGTCGTACCGCTAAAGCCATAAACTGATCTAGGGAGTCAGCAGAGGGATAGCTAACTAGCAGGTCTTTCAGGGCGTTCGACAGACCCAATCTAAACTGGCAGCTCAAGGCAGGGCCATTCCACCGAGAAGCTACACACCACTTCCTAAAGTCAGAACAATACTCCTCTACAGGTCTCTTACCCTGACGTAAGGTCATCAGCTGACTCTCGGCAAAGGCAGTCTTGTCAGTCTCGTCATAAATAAGCCCGAGAGCAGAAAAGAAAATATCAATGGAGGAAAGTTCAGGGGCGTCAGGAGCCAAGGAGAAGGCCCATTCTTGGGGCCCGTCCTGGAGCCGGGACATAATTATACCCACCCGCTGGCTCTCAGAAACTGAGGAGTGGGGCTTTAAGCGAAAATAGAGCCTACAACTCTCCCGAAAGGAGAAAAAAGTCTTCCGGTCCCCTGAGAACCGGTCAGGCAACTTGAGGTGGGGTTCGAGAGGTGAGGTGGGGGGCACTACCAGGGAAGCATCACGCAGGTTGTCCCTCTGAGCCAGGGCCTGGACCTGTAGGGAGAGGCCCTGCATCTGCTGAGCCACGGTCTCAAGGGGGTCCATAGATGTGTCAGGGACCAGGGTAGACTAGGTATATGGGCCTGTGATTATGTAATGACAGGGTAGTGAGACAGACAGGTGAGCCCTAATCTACCCGCCACTCAGTCCCTGCCTACTTGCAACGACCCGTACTAAGCGACGGGGTACAACTGGGCAACGGTCCCTACGCTCAGTAAGTGCAAGACAGATAAACAGACAAGGGTACACAGAAGCTAGGGAAACGGGGCAGCTGCCCACGGAGACACCGTGAGCAACAAGAGTAGTGAACGAGCCGAGTCAAACCAGGAGAGAACGAGGTACAAAACGCTGAGCAGGAGAGTGGTCAGAAAGCCAAGGTCAATAACAAGCAGATGATGAGTAGTACAAGCAGCAGCAGCAAGCCAGGAAACAAGCATAGAAGAATCACAGGCAAAGGAGGAACAGGAAAGGCAGGTATAAATAGACAGTGGGCGGGAGCTAGCTCCGTCTGGCCAGGCTGTAATAGGCTCTCCCACTCCTAAGCCTGCCATCCTGAGTGGTGGAAGATGGAGTCAGTCTCACAGACATAGGAGCAGGTGCAGACTGATTGCCCACGGGCGTCGACACAGAAGCTGTGTCTGGCAAATCCTTTACAGTGGGAGATTTGTACAAGGTAAAAGGGATTTTGAATAAGGAAGGCTATCACTCCATTTTGCAACGCCATGCCATACCCTGTGGACAGCGCTTGATTGGAGCCAATTTCATCCTACAACAGGACAATGACCCAAAGCACACCTCCAAATTATGCAAGAACTATTTAGGGAAGAAGCAGGCAGCTGGTATTCTATCTGTAATGGAGTGGTCAGCGCAGTCACCAGATCTCAACCCCATAGAGCTGTTGCGGGAGCAGCTTGACCGTATGGTACGCAAGAAGTGCCCATCAAGCCAATCCAACTTGTGGGAGGGCCTTCTGGAAGCATGGGGTGAAATTTCTCCCGATTACCTCAGCAAATTAACAGCTAGAATGCCAAAGGTCTGCAATGCTGTAATTGCTGCAAATCGAGCATTCTTTGACGAAAGCAAAGTTTGAAGGAGAAAATTATTATTTGAAATAAAAATCATTATTTCTAACCTTGTCAATGTCATGACTATATTTTCTAGTCATTTTGCAACTCATTTGATAAATGTTAGGCTGGGTTCACACGACCTATTTTCAGGCATAAACGAGGCGTATTATGCCTCGATTTACGCCTGAAAATACGGCTCCAATACGTCGGCAAACATCTGCCCATTCATTTGAATGGGTTTGCCGACGTACTGTGCCGACGACCTGTAATTTACGCGTCGTCGCTTGACAGCTGTCAAACGACGACGCGTAATGAAATGACTGACTCGTCAAAGAAGTGCAGGACACTTCTTTGGACGTTTTTGGAGCCGTTTTCTCATAGACTCCAATGAAAACAGCTCCAAAAACGGACGTAAAAAACGCAGCGAAAACGCCGCGAAAAATGCCGCGATAAACGCGAGTTGCTCAAGAAACCTCTGAAAATCAGGGGCTGTTTTCCCTTGAAAACAGCTCCGTATTTTCAGCCGTAATTGCAGTTATCGTGTGAGTTTTCATGGAAAACACAAAATTGTCTGGGTGACCCTAAACTTTTGAACGGTAGTGTATGTCGAACAAAAAAAAATAAATGCTATGACCGTTGAAATACAAAGAGGAAAAAAATCTAAAAATTGTTCTGGTCCTCAAGGACAAAATTGTCGCAGTCCTCAGGGGGTTAATACATACTCCCGCCTCAACTGCCAAGATCAGCCAAAACTTTGACCTCGGTAGTTGACTCTTTATGATCGTTTTGTGTCACCTTAAGGCCTGATTCACACGAGCGCTGCGCATCTCGGACATTGCCGTTTTGCATTCGTAAAATAACGGCAGCGAAAAAGAAGTGCAGGACACTTCTTGGGACGTTTTTGGAGCCGTTTTCCATAGACTCTATTGAAAAAAGCTCCAAAAACGTCCGTAAAAAACGCAGCGAAAAACTCAGTGAAAATCACGAGTGCCACAAAAAACGTCTGAAAATCATGATCTATTTTCTCTTGAAAACAGCTCCGTATTTTGAGACGTTTTTGACTCTGCGTGTGAATATACCCTTAGGCCTAATTCACATGAGCGTATTTCACATTCGTGTTACGCGCGTGAAAATAACGCACGTCACACGGACCTATGCAAGTCATTGGGGCCATTCAGACATTCCGTATTTTTCACGCAGCGTGTATCCGCTGCGTGAAACTCACTGCATGTCCTATACTTGTGCGTTTTCTGTGCATCACGCACCCATTGAAGTCAATGGGTGCGTGAAAATCATCGACAGCACACGGACGCACATCCGTGTGCTGTGCGTGATTCACGCAACAGTTGCTAAAGAAATGAGAAAAAGAAAACCACCTCCTTCAGTTTATTTTGCTGACGTAATAAACGTGTAACATATGCGTGTTAAAAACGCTGACAAGCACCATACACTGATGTTACATGGAACTGCAATGCAGGAAAAACGCTGCATTATTTACGCGCGCAAAACGGACACGTTCGTGTGAATAAGGCCTTAAGGTCATGCAGGACAAGGGCAAAAAGTTTGATAAAAAATCTAAGTTTTAATAGGTATTCATTAAAAAGCACACATGATAAAATTTAGAAAAACACTCACAGACCCACAAAACACATAAAAGGCTGGATCACCCTGGTAAGGTATAAACAGTGTATGAACAAAGCAATAATGTAGTCAAAATACATAAAGTATCAACAAGTAATGATAGCAGCTGCAACAGGGCTCGCGGCATGAGGGGGCCCGTGCCACCCGGCCCGACACATAACATTATGTGCCGGGCCGAGCGTCACGGGCTCCCTCATTCCCAGTGAAGTCGCTAGCACGGTAATCCAGGGCCCCGGCAACTGCCACGTTTAATTTTATCTGCGTCCTTAGGACGCAGATACAATTGAGCACTATTGCAGAGCAGAAAGCTAGCGCCCAGCTCTGCCGTTTACTAGGCTATAGGCCACGTTAGGCCTGCATCCTATAGGGCGCAGTTAGAGGTTCCCTAACCAAAATATGTCTCAAAACAATTACGCAATCAGACCATATAGTCCAGAATATATATTTTATTCGTCCATGTACATGGACACCCCCTTCCCACAATTACATACAAAAAATTCAAACCATAAATTCTATTGAGACCATCAAAAAATACTAGTGACTACAATATATACTTAATCCAATATTAAAGGCTGTAGTAACTCATATGGCTGAGGAAGTGTGTCCAGAACACAATATATTCCACATGCCAAAAACCCAGATTGATACTAAGGAGGAACGAAACTATTTTCTTGTATTTTTTATAATACAGCAGCAGAAGCCATATGCCAAGGAACATAAGGAACATGAGTTGGGGAAAGTTGATCCCGAAGGGGCTAAGTCAACACCTGCAGTAGCTCCACCACAACTTGCCGAGGGAGGCTATGTAGCAGGCTGTCAAGAGCATAAGTTGCAAAAATAACCCACATCTGCTCCAGGTTGCTTGGACATCTTGTCATGGGAGGAGGAGGAGGACAAAGAGAGCCAACCCTGCACTGATGTACCTGCAGCTATAGGTGGCCAGGTGCTAACCTACCTTTAGAGCCATATGACATATGGCCTGGAGAAATCATATGGTGCTCCATGTTTCAAACAGACAAGAAAGCATTGAGTTCCTCCAATAAGCTCTGTTAACTTCTCCTGATGGGATGGCATCCGAGGGCCAAGAAGGCCACATTCCCTCTGCTACTAGGATTGTTACACAAACACAATGCACTATGTCCCCACCATAAGTTCTCAACCCTCCCTCACCCTACAACTAGTTATGCTCATGATGCTACCTCCCACAGATTTCCTTTGCCATACCCTATGCCCCTCTAACTTCAGGCCTTTAGTACACTTACATTAAATCCTCATCACACCTCCCCCACTCTACATTTCTCAGTGGCCACTGACACATATTGTTTGCCAATTTATTATGGCCCTACTGTTGCCGACCCTTGTAGCCAACTATTCCGCATTGTGTCTCGTCTATCTGATTCCCAATAGTTCTAAGGGGATATGAAGAAAAGGGAAATGGGTGGGATTAGGAATTGGGTCTTGTAATTGTGTAATTTATTGGGATGTTACAATTGTAATATATTGTTTTGGTAATTAGTTTTTTATGATTGAATTTTGTCTAATTTAAACTGGTCATAAGGAATTCAAAAGAAAATAAATTGGTCTGTGTTTTTTTCCTGCCATTTTCAAAATGTGATGTTATTGTGTGTATTGTTTATGAAATGTGGACATCAAGAGGCCATTATTTCCTCAGTGTTCGTGTCCACATTGGCATCGTTGTGCATGGCACAAGACTTCTCAACAGAGTCGACTGTGCTGAGATTAGGATGCAGTGACCCCAGGAATACTCTTCATTTACAGGAAAATGCCGCAAAATAATGTTCTCTGGACAGTCTTTAGTTAAATGCCTTCTTCTTATTAACGTCGCAAAAATGGCCTGAGCACATTGGTCTAAGGGGCACAACAATCATCTGCAACTATTAAAAAGGGTGCAGGTGGTCCTATGGTTCCTCATAAAGGCCTCAGTTCTGATAAGGCCAGATGGTTGGCCAGATTTTCTGACACCAATGATTCAACTGTATCTGCATCATCCCTCTCTATCAGTGCCCCGGGTATCTTCAGAGTTTACCATCACCCCTCATAATGACCAGCCAAAGCTAAAAGCACTATTGAAAAAAATTGCTTATAGTTATAGAACTGAGTTTGGTGGCTTCTTGACCTGAATATGCTTCCCATTCCGGACACCTATACAGTTGTAAAACCGTGCGTTGTCATATGAAGCAATCTCTAACAACTTTTTAGCAGTTAGCACTGGCATAACTGATGCATGTAGCCAGTTGCTGATGATGTAACATGTTTCTTTCACCACTGTGCAGGGCTGGCTCCAGATTATGTGAGCCCTCGGGCAACACAGATTTAGTGGACCCCTTCGTGGGGGAAGTCACGGTGGCAGTAAAACGGCAAAAAACTGCAGTTTATGCCGCCATATAAAATTGAGCCCCTGTTTGTTTATGCCCCCATATAGTAGATAGGCCCCCAGTTTGTGCCCCCATATATACAGTGCCCTCTATAAATAGTGCCACAGTGCCCTGTGTAGATAGTGCCACAGGGCCCTCTGTAGCTAGTGCCACACACACCCACTGTAGATAATGCCACACACACCCGTTGTAGATAGTGACACACACCACCTTGTAGATAGTGCCACACACACTCCCTGTAGATAGTGCCACCCCCCCCCCCCCACCCTATAGATAGCGCCATTGGGGCTACCTCTAGGAGTGGAATCCCCAGCCAGAGAGTTGCCAACGCTCTGGCTGAGGATTCCTCTCCATGAGAAGTCCCTGACATCATTGTCCATATATGGCTAGTGATATCAGGGGTTTCTCCAGGAGCAGAATCCTCGGCCAGAGCGCCGGCAATGCTTCATATGACACTACTGAGATTGCTTCATATAACACTACCGTACCGGGCCAGCTCCAGGTTTATGTGAGCCCTTGGGCGACATAGACTTAATGGGCGCCTTTGCGGGGAACTCACGTCGAAGGTAAAACGGCAGAAAACGCCAGTTTGTGCCCCATAAAGAAGTTAAGTCCTGTTTATGCCCCCATATAGTAGAAAGGCCACCAGTTTGTGCCCCCATATATACAGTGCCATGTGTAGATAGTGCCACAGTGCCCTAAGTTGATAGTGCCAGACACACCCACTGTAGATAATGCCACACACCCCTTGTAGATAGTGCCACACACCCCCTTGTAGCTTGTGCCACCCCCCCTTGTAGGTAGTGCCACACACACCTCCTTGTAGATAGTGCCAGCCCGCCCCTCCCTATAAATAGCGCCATTGGGGCTCCCTCTAGGAGAAGAATCTCCAGCCAGAGAGTTGCAGACGCCGACAATATATGGACAGTGATGTCAGGGGCGCCCTCTAGGAGCAGAATTCCTGGACAGGGTGTCGGCAACACTCCGGCCGGGGATTCTGCTCCAAGAAGAGCCACTGATGTCACTGTCCATATATGGATAGTGATGCCAGGTGCTCCTCCAGGAGCAGAATCCCCGACCAGAGCGTTGGCAATGCTCTGGCCAGGGATTCCGCTACAGGAGGTGCCCCCCGATGTCACCGTCCATAATGGACAGGGAAGTCAGGAGCTCCATCTAGGAGCGGAATTTCTGGCCATAGCGTCAGCAACGCTCTGGGGGGATTCCGTTCCAAGACGGCAGCATAAAGCACACGGTGGCTGAGTGGACCCCCCAAAGGTAGTGGGCCCTTGCACTTGCCGGGTTCGCCGGGTGCTGACACCGGCCCTGCAACTGTATGCCAAATATGGTGGGGATTGGTAGAGGATGAAATGGCATGGATGCAAATGCGTTACCTGTTACCAAGAACCTAGGAATTAAAAAGAAAGAAAAAAAGTCATACAGATTTATTTAAGTTGAATTATACTCCTATTTTACAACGCACTCTTAGGGATTTGGAGGAGTATAGCTGTAGGCATATGCCGTGGTTTGGTCGTATCAACACTATTAAAATGGACATTCTACCAAAATTTCTTTACATATTTCAAACAGTTCCTATTACAGTACCTGCTGCCTTTTTTCAAAAATTGCTTAGGGCTATCAGTAAATTTGTGTGGGGCTCTTCTAGACCTCGTATTACGTTCTCTGTTTTATGCCGCCCTCAGTTGGCAGGGGGTGCGAGTTTGCCGGATTTTAAATGCTATCATCAAGCAGCAATTCTGCTGCGAGTAGTAGATTGGTTCTATGCATATGCCGGTAAGCAATGGGTGCACATTGAGAATGGAATGTCTCCTCTTTCATTATCCTCTCAGCCTTGGCTGGATAGTTGACAAAGACCAATGACTTCCCTACCCTTTCTCACGTGTCAATTTCTTGCAGTATAGGATCGGATTATACGTACTTACGACCGATCTCATAGGTCTGGTGCATTTTCTCCTCTCTTTGACAACCCTTCCTTTTCTCCAGCCGTAGCAGTGGACACGATTCATTTTCTGGAGGAGGCAAGATGGAATATATTTTGCTCAGACCCTTTCATCCACTGTCGACTTTCTCCCTCTTAATGCTATTGCAGAATACTGCCCAGGGAAGCGAGCGGCATGGTGGTCATATTTCCAATTAAGGTATTTTGTGTCCTCCTTGGGGGATTGTACTACCCTTCTACAAGATAAAACTCCTCTGGAGCTATATCTCTCACAATCTTCTTTGCCATTGTGACTGTTGTCCCATTTGCATGGGATTCTCCAGCCTTTTTAATCTCCTACTCAATTGGCATTCATCACAGCCTGGGACCGAGAGAAGGGGATTCAACATTGTGATGAGGATTATAGCACATATAGAGAAAATATATGCTCAACCCTTTAGGATAAAAAGTAACAAATTTTATTGATATGCGTTAAAAGAACAAATACAAATGGTATGAAAAGATACAATACAAATCACATAAAATACAGTGTTGGCTATGCATGGCAAAAATATGCTAACAAAAAAGGAGGGAAAATTATTTTCCGCAAACCATGAGACACAGTAATAGGAGTAAAATTACAGGGTACAACAAGCCCGCTGCTTCCACTGCCTCTGCTCCGGTTCCCGTACCCCCCTCCATTCCCTCATGCTCGTCCCGAGCTCCACTCACTGCAGCCACTAGAGGGCGTACACACTGACTCTTCCCTTCTTAGAGGGCCAGCGTGTGTAAAAATCCTAAGACTTCCTATTTAAGGATCTTCCTCCCTCAGATTCTTGCTTGTTCAACCAAGTTATCCCTTTGAGCTTCCCTATACCCAGTTTTCCGTTACCTTGCCTTCTGCCTTTGTCTGGATTTCCCATTGTGACCTCTGCCTGAACTTGTACTATCCTTGCCTGCCGCCTGCCTTGACCTATTGCTATCCATACCCGTAACAACGTCTGCTGCCTGTTCTGACTTCTGGCCTATTCATCTGACTGCCTCTAAAAACTGCTGTGCCAAGCGTTGCCCTGGGTTCCAAGCACCATCTCCCAGATGACACAGAGGATCCGCAAACAAACCTGTGAGAACCGTTATAGCCAGAATAATGTAAGCTGTAAAATACATATAGTAAAAAGTACAGGAAAAATAACCTGGCATTCCTGAGTAAGGAAAAGGAAGGACCAATATTTCAAAAGGTGTCATGTCCGCCCTCATATGCCAATCTTTTCCTGGGGCTGTGGGAGAGGAAAGTCTTCCTTGCCAACCTTACCCCAGGCGTGCAACACGTGCACTTCTAGGGTAGTTATATTGATGACATTTTGTTTCTATGGCAGGGCACAATTATGGAATTACAAAATTTAATTCTTAAACTCAACAACAACAAAGGCAACATCACATTAACCTACAAGCATAGCACAACTGTGATCAATTACTTGAATGTGTCTTTACAGGTAGTCAGTTCTGGATTCACCCAGAAGGATGTTTTCCATAAAAAGGTATGGCTACTAACTCTTTGATACACGCCAGGTCCTCTCACCCATACCACCTTGTTGAAAACATTCCGGTTGGCCAATTCCTTCGTATGGACCAATGAGAGACAGAATGGATTTATCGCCTCCAGACTCTTTCTCCGGTGGATTTAAACGAGTATAACACTTTTTCCCCTTTCCTATAAACCCCTTCCTTGGGCTCGCTGAATGAGTTATTTTTCTGATCCTTGGTTGGTTCATATTGTTTTTGTTTTTATTTCACTTGTCTACTTAATTTTTAAGCCTTTTTAACCCCTTAGTGTCTAAGCCTGTTTTGGCCTTCAGGACCAGCCCCATTTTTGCAAATCTGACATGTGTCACTTTATGTGGTAATAACTCCAGAATGCTTTTACCTATCCAAGCGATTCTGGGATTGTTTTCTCGTGACATGTTGTACTTTATGATACTGAAAAAATTTTGTCATTAAATTCAATATTTATTTGTAAGAAACGCCAAGATTTAGAGAAAATTAGCAAAAATTAGCATTTTTCTAAATTTTAATGTATTTACTTGTAAAACAGATAGTAATACCACACAAAATACATACTAGTTTATATTTCCCATATGTCTACTTTATGTTTGCATCGTTTTTTGAACATTCTTTTATTTTTCTAGGACGTTACAACGCTTAGAACTTTAGCAGCAATTTCTCATATTTTCAAGAAAATTTCAAAAGGCTATTTTTTCAGGGACCAGTTCAGTTTTGAAATGGCTTTGAGGGCCTTATATATTAGAAAGTCACCATAAATCACCCCATTTTGAAAACTGCACCCATCAAAGTATTCAAAACAGCATTCACAAAGTATTTTAGCCCTTTAGGCGTTTCACAGGAATTAAAGCAATGTAGAGGTGAAATTTACAAATTTCATTTTTTTTCTTCAAAAATTCATTTGTAATACATTTTTTCTGTACCACAGAAGGTTTTACCCAAGAAATGCAACTCAATATTTATTGCCCAGATTCTGCAGTTTTTAGAAATACCCCACATGTGGCCCTAGCGCGGTCATGGACTGAAACACAGGCCTCAGAAGCAAAGGAGCACCTAGTGGATTTTGGGGCCTCTATTTTATTAGAATATATTTTAGGTACCATGTCAGGTGTGAGGAGGCCTTGTGCTGCCAAAACAGTGGAAACACCCCAAAAGTGACCCCATTTTGGAAACTATACCCCTCAAGGAATTTATCTATGGGTATAGTTAGCATTTTGAACCCACAGTTTTTTTGCTAAATTTATTTGAATTAGTATGTGAAGGTGAAAATCTACTTTTTTTGTGAAAAAATTAGGAAATTTTAAATTTTTACAAGGAATAAAGTAGAAAAAACACCCCAACATATGTAAAGCAATGTCTTCCGATTATAGCAATACCCCATATGTGGTAATAAATTGCTGTTTGGACCCACAGCAGGCCTCAGAAGAGAAGGAGCACCATTTGGATTTTGGATTTCTGATTTTGCTGGAATAGTTTTCAGTGCCGTGTCGCGTTTGCAATGCACTGGAGGGATGAAAACCGTGGAAACCCCCCAATAGTGACCCCATTTTGGAAACTATACCCCTCAAGGAATTTATCTATGGGTATAGTTAGCATTTTGAACCCACAGTTTTTTTGCTAAATTTATTTGAATTAGTATGTGAAGATGAAAATCTACTTTTTTTCTGAAAAAAGGTAGCCATTTTTAATTTTTACAAGGAATAAAGGAGAAAAAGCGCCCCAACATTTGTAAAACAATTTCTCCTGATTACGTAAATACCCCATATGTGGTAATAAACTACTGTTTGGACCCACACCGGGGCTTAGAACGGAAGGAGCGCTATTTGGCTTTTGGAGCTCAAATTTAGCTGGAATGTTTTTGGGTGTCATGTCGAATTTGCAAAGCCCCTGAGAGACCGAAACAGTGGAAGCCCCCCAAAAGTAATCCCATTTGGGAAACTACACCACTTAAGGAATCTATCTAGGGGTATAGTGAGCATTTAGGCCCCACACGTCTTTTGCAGAATTTATTAGAATTAGGCCGTGAAATTAATATCAACATTATTTCCACTAAATTGTTGAATTTTTTCAATTTCACAAAGGATAAACGAGAAAATGCACCACAACGTTTGTAAAGCAATTTCTCCCGAGTACGGCAATACCCCACATGTGGTCATAAATGTTTTTTCATTAGAAAGTAATTAACCCTTTACGAACTGATTCATGTTTTGCTTTTTCGTTTTTCCTCCCCGCTTTCCAAGAGCCACTACTTTTTTATTTTTCTGTCAATAGAGCGGTGTGGGGGCTTATTTTTTGCGGGACGAGCTGTCGTTTTTATTGGTACCATTTTTTGGTACGATGCCATATCGGTGGACATAAACGGCTGTTTGGGCACGCTGTAGGGCTCAGAAGGGAGGGACGCCATTTGGATTTTGGAGCGTATATTTTGCTTGGTAGTAGCTCTGGCGTTTTGCTGGTATTTCAGTTTATAATGTTGGGGCACATGTAGGCTGGGCAGAGTACATCAGGGGCATAATAAGAGGGTATAATAATGGGGTAAATAAATAATAATCCACAGATATGTGGCCGGTGTCGCACTGATAAATGGCGCCCGATCTTATCCACTTTTGGAACACTCTGCACATTTTGCATCGCCATAATCTGGGAGCCGGAACTTTTTTTATTTTTTCACCACCGGAGCCGTGTGAGGGCTTATTTGTTGCGGGACAATCTGTAATTTTCATTGGTACCATTTTGGGGTACATGCGATTTTGTTGATCACTTTTTATTCAATTTTTCGGCAAGCCAGGTGACCAAAAACCATCAATTCTGACAATGATTTTTATTTATTTTTGACAGCGTTTACCCTGGGCTATAAATGACTATTATACTTTATTCTGCGGGTTGGTACGATTACGGTGATACCATATGTATATACGTTTTTTTATGTTTTGCAGCGTTTGAGCAATAAAATAACTTATTTAGAAAATAATGTATTTTCTGTGTCACCATATTCTGAGAGCCATAACTTTTTTATTTTTCAGTCAAAAAAGCTGTGTAAGGGCTTGTTTTTTGCGGGACGGGTTGTAGTTTGTATCGGTACTATTTTGGCGTACATGCGACTTTTTGATCACTTTTTATTACAGATTTTGTGAGGGGTGGTGACCAAAAAATAGTGATTTTGGCATTGTTTTTCGTTTATTTTTTTTGCGGCGTTCACCGTGCGGGAAAAATAATATTATAGTTTTATAGTTGGGGTCGTTACGAACGCGGTGATACCCAATATGTGTACTTTTTTTTTACGTGTTCATTTTTTTTCCTATAATGAAAGACTTATTATAGGAAAAAAAGCATTTCATGTTTATGTCACTTATAACTTTTATTTTTACACTTTTTTAAAACATTTTTATTCTTTTTTTTACTTTTTTCACTTGTCCCACTAGGGGACACTTAGACTTGCAGCTCTGATCGCTGCTGGAATACATTACACTACACACGTAGTGTAATGCATTTCAACTGTCATTGTGACGTGGCAGTCACACTGACAGGAAGCCTACGACGACCACCCTCGGGGTGGTCCTCAAAGGCTTCTGTACATGGCAACCCGGAAGCCATTGTCTGGCGTCCGGTTGCCATGGGTACCATCGCCAGCCCCCGTGATTTCACATGGGGGCTGCCGATCGGCGCTAAAGACCTTAATTGTGGCGTTCAAAATCGAGCGCCGCAATTAAGGGGTTAACTGCCGATATCAGCGGCGACAGGCCGCTGATCGGCAACGGGGAGAGCAGGGCTGACACCCTGCACAGTTAACCGCCGCTGCGGTGTAGCGCCGCGCGGCGGTTAACTGTCAAAGCACTGACGTAACTGTACGTCAAGGTGCGCGAACTTACTGCTCACCATGACGTACAGTTACGTCATGGTGCGTTAAGGGGTTAATGTTTCTCTTCTCCTTTCTAGATATCATTTGGCTTTATGACAGACATTCTTTCTGGGCGGCCCCCGCTCTTGTTTTTACAGAGGCTTTTACTCAGTGTATTCTTTGGACATACACCTATACATCTCCATTGGCTCCTCTGAGAAGTGGACTTTAAATATACAATCTATGGATCCTCATATGCCCATTCCTCTTACCTGTTATGATTTGTTTCCTCACGGCCTATTGCGCACCATTCTGTTGTTTTGTTTTATTTTTTTAAATATTTTTTTATTATTTAACTCTTGTAAAATACAAATACAAAAAGAAAACAACAGACATTTGTGTCTCTAAGTTCTCACAGGAGCATACATTAAATAACATTGAAAAATAAATTTGACACATATCAAAATGGCAATATTATGTGCTATCTACTGTCTTTCCAGGGCGTTGTTGGAATTACTCTTATCAACATAATTTAGTCATCTACCGCTATACAATCCCCTGCACAGATCTTGGCAGCAGTGAACCTCTATCCTCTTTATCCAGTCCCCTTTACCTTTTCATATCCGACTGTTCCTCGGTCAGATGCAGACCCTGAGCCAGCTATGCCACTTTTAATTTACCCAAAGTCCCCTTAATGTCTTCAGTGAGATACCATGTTGTGTATTGGAAGCCTTTCACTACCTCTCAAATATCTGATTCAGATAGTTGTACAAGAAATGGTTGCCATCTCTTAAAAAACCCAGCTGTGTTTTGTTTCTTATGCTTTGTCGCTTCTACTTTATCCGAAAACAGACAAACCTTCAGTTGTTGTGTTAGTTGTTCTAGGGAAGGTATGCATGATTCTAGACAATGCTTCAACAGACCTATTTTAGCTATGATAAGTATGATATGTACTAGTGAGGGGACGTGTGTCAAGAACCCATCTCCCGCCGCATCTAGTGAGGCCATGGAATGGAAAAGAAGTAGCATAGGATCTGCCGGAAGTGTGCCACCCCAGAAGGTCTGTACGTAGTCCAAAACCACTTTCCAGTATTTTTGTGTCTCAGGGCACAACCATATGCCATGATACAAGTCCGTGCGCGGCTGTGTACATTTGGGACATGCATGTAATCTATTTCGGTTGTCAGCAGTGGGTGGTATATTAAAGGCATAAATGGCCGCATGCATAAGTTTGAAGTGAGACTCCCTCCACACCTCATTCACAACATGTTTCCGGACTGTTTCCCAATCCTCCAAAATGGAAGTATTAATGTCTGGTGTATTCAATGTGTGTCTCCAGTATGCAAAATGATTCCTCGGGCTCACCTTTATGTACAAATCCTTAATTGTTTTATATAGTATAGACAACGACTTTCTATGTGCTCCTTCTCTAACAAACTCATCAAAGGTATTGTCTACAATTTCTGGCTCCAAATTTCTTACCAATTTCGTGCACAAGGATTTAACTTGTAGATATTGCAGGAAGTGATTCGGAAGTATCCCAAACTCCCCCACCAATTCAGGTAAAGTTTTTATTCTAGGTTCCGTGGCATGTAGTATGTGGCCCACTGTCTATATCCCCTGTTGCTTCCACATGGTAAAGAGAGAGCTGGATCTCCCGGCCGCAAAATCTATATGGGACCACAGCGGTTAATGCTTGGACAGCTGATATGATAATCCCAGCTTTTTCCTCACTTCCTTCCAACACATGATAGTATCCCTCAACAGTACAGAACCCCTTACATGTCTCGGGAGGGATGCTAGTTGTAAAGGATCTGCCAGGCACAACTTCTGTGTATACGCCCATGGGTAATCAGTCTGCACCTGGTTCTATGTCTCTGAGACTGCCTCCATCTTCCACCACTCAGGATGGCAGGCTTAGGAGTGGGAGAGCCTATCGCAGCCTGGCCAGACGGAGCTAGCTCCCGCCCTCTGTCTATTTATACCTGCCTTTCCTGTTCCTCCTTTGCTTGTGATTCTTCTCGTGTGGTTTCCTGGCCTTGCTGCAGCTCCTAGCTATTTGACTTTGCTTCATACTGACCCCAGCTTACTGACTACTCTCCTGCTCTGCGTTTGGTACCTCGTACATTCCTGGTTTGACTCGGCTCGTTCACCTCTCTTGTTGCTCACGGTGTTGCCGTGGGCAACTGCCCCATTTCCCTTTGCTTGTGTCCCCTTGTCTGTCGTGCACCTACTGAGCGTAGGGACCGTCGCCCAGTTGTACCCCGTCGCCTAGGGCGGGTCGTTGCAAGTAGGCAGGGACTGAGTGGTGGGGAAATTAGGGCTCACTGTCTGTTTCCCTACTCCCCTGCCATTACACTAAGAAAAACTTATTTAGAACCAAGAAGCCAAAGAGCCACAAGAGTAATGAAAAAATACAAATTTTTATTAGGACATACAACACAAAATTGCAAATGTTAAAATTCAAGGAGATCTAAAAGAACAGTGTGGGTTATGAAACCAATAGATTTAGGGTATCCTACAATAAATGTATTCCATGGCTCTGTAATACATGACAAATGACCATAAATCTGTCAAAAAGGTCTCAGTAGTAAATAGAGCACATATGATCGGCCTATCAATATAACAGCAGATGTACCTGGACACAGGTACATTTAGTACATCATATCAGTAGGTATTTGTGAGTGCCCAGGGTCAAAGGATTGCAAACCCTGTATTGCCAAGATAGAGATGAATACAAGAAAGACCGTCAAAGGTAAAGTCAAAAAAAGGGAATGGAAGACATTCAGAATACATGTAGGTCCAAAGGGATCTACTCAAGATGCAGATCACTTATATAGCAGGCTTACCCATAGCGGTGAGTGTAAATATGGTCCCACACTGCGGCCCAAAGTGATAGCGCCCCGACGCGCGTTTCGCCAAACTGGCTTCCTCAGGGGATAGTGTATTGTAATGTGGCATTGTGTCAGCTTATATATAGCTGGGTGATGGTAACACAGTATGTTCCGGTGTGCATGACTCCATTGCCGGTCCACGGCGCATGCGCGGGAGTCCGGCCTGAGCCGCGAGATCCCGGCTGTCTGTCGTCACGCCCGTGCCGCGCATGCGCGCCCCCAGGGACTCGTATCCCTGGAGACGAGGCAAGCGCAGCACGAGCGTGAAGACGACAGAAAGCCGTGCGAGGCCCCCAGACTCCTACACGCATGCGCAACCCCGGAGAGAGACGATGTGCAAGTAAGTATGATAAAGGAATCCTAACTATGGTCCCATTCGAGAGGAGTAACTAGTTATATTATGTCCCCAGTAAAGAAGAAACTAAAAAAAGAAGAAGAAAAGAGAAAAGCGTGGGAGGACAGAACAAGGAGTGGTGAGTGAAACAGAAATATGCACTGAAAGCTGTGGCAAATACAATGTTATTAAAAGCATAATACTATAGACATCATAATAAAAAGTAATAGGTACATGAGTGCTATATTAATAGTACAATTATGTATAAAACAGAAGGTGAAGGCCATGGATCATAAAAAACAACAAGAGAAAGCAGATAATAACAATAATATCATATACATTGATTGAGTGGAAGTGAAGATCATGAAATGTCATGAATGAAAGACGCTAGCCAATGTAAGTGCTGGCGATAAGTGACAACAAAGGAAGAGAAAGTAACACATGATTCAAATCATAAGACCAAAGGAAAAGAGGAAGAAAGCCAACGAGAAAACACACGTGGTGAAACAAAAAAGAGGGGGGGGGAGGGGAAGGAAAAGAATCCAACACATATAATACACAATATATTCAGTGATAGTGAGGATCATGAGTAATCATGAATGAAAGACGCAAGCCAATATGAATGCTGGCGATGGTGATAACAGAGGAAGAGAATAATAACAAATTATTAATTTAATTGGACCGAGGGGAAAGAGAAAGGAGACAAAGCGGGTTACCACATATTGTATGACACAAACAGGGAATCATCTAGTAAGGATAAAGAGCACCAATACAATATTTAGAAAATAATAGACAATAATAAACTCGATTAGTTTTCATCTTGTCTGGTGGGGTTGGTTGGTGCATAAGGAGCACAAATGCCTGTTCCAGGAGCAGCGGATTGGAGTCACCCAGTCATCTAAATACAACAATGCGACAAAAAGCAGGCATTAACAACAGCTAAAAACTCTAAAAAGTAAAGGGAACATAAATAAAAGAGAGAGACTGAGATGGTATAGGACAGATACCATAACAGAGAAGGGTTCTCATAGAAAAGCTGAGAAACTCAAGTTTTCATTAAGACCATAGGGGGTCATAGTGCCCAAAGTAACAATCCACCTGCACTCTTTTTGTGCAAGTGTCCTCTTGACATCTCCACCTCTGACACCGCAATGTGTTCGATCAATCCCCCGTACATGAAAGGATTTAGGGTCACATCCGTGTTTTAATTTAAAATGTCTAGGAATGGTTTTTAAGGTTGTCAGATCGTCTATGTCCCTAGCTGCAATGATGTCACGTACGTGTTCCCGGACTCGCAACCTGAATTGTCTAGAAGTTAAGCCCACATACACCTTAGGACAGTCACATGTGGCATAATATATCACGTGAGTAGTACTACACGAAATATATTGAAAAATTCTGAAGCGTCTGTCACTCCTGACAGAATCAAAAGTTGTAATACGTAAAATATTAGGGCATGCCACACAGTCACCACAGGGAAAACATCCCTGGGCTGAGCCTCTGGTTGAAAAAGGATTTTCTCGTTTCAGGACATAGTGGCTCTGAACCAGAAAATCTCTCAAATTCCTGCTTCTTCTCGCTGTCATTTGGGGACGAGGAGCTAGGACTGGAGTAAGTGTTGGCTCTAATTGTAAAATGGGCCAGTGTTTTTGTAGGATATCTCTCATGGTTTGCCATTGATTGTTATGGGTGGAGATGAACCTAATCACCCCGGGCGTCTCGTCCTTTCGTTCTGACGGTAGTGGATTGAGTAAATGTTTCCTTTCCACTCTCTAGTTTGGTGTGCAGTAAAGCAGTGAGATCATATTTTCCTGCTAGCGCACCTTCCAGTTCACAATTGGAGTAATGATTGGAGTGATGCATCCAGTCCAAGACATGCCGAAAAAGGCTGGCAATATTGTATCCCCTCAGATGTGGAATATTCACTCCACCCTGCCAATGGTAGCCTTGTAACTTGGCTAAGGAAATACGAGAACGCTTATTCCTCCATATAAACTTTGAAATAGCGTTATTAAAAACTTTGACATCTTTATGTTTTAAGAGGATGGGTAAAGTCTGAAGTGGATACAACAACCTAGCAAAAGATCTTATCTTAACTAGATGGCATCTGCCAAACATTGAAAGCGGTAGGTTCACCCATCTATCAAGTTCAGCTTTTATTTTGTGAAAAAGTGGTTCAAAATTTAGTTTATACAATGATCCCGGTGTTTTCCCTATCTGGATCCCTAGATACGTTATGTGGGTTTTCGCAACCTTAATGCCCATCTTTTGGATTTCTATATCATTAGAATGATTATATGAAGATAGACTCAGCAGTTCACATTTATTTGGATCAATCTTGAGTCCTGCAAAAGATCTGTAATGTCGAAACAATTCAAAGACTCTCTGTAAATGTTGTGATGGGTGTGAGAGAAACAGTAAAATGTCGTCTGCAAATACTGCTGATTTCACCTCTTTGTTCCTTACGGTTATAACATTGGATAATCCATCGCGCTCTAGCGCATGAGTCAACGGTTCCAGTGCTAGATCGAAAAGTAGGGGTGACAAGGGGCATCCCTGTCGCGTTCCCTTGTGTAGAGTGAATGTCTGGGATCTTAATCCCGGCGTGCACACCGCAGCAGTGGGAGTATTGTACAATGCTCTTAAATACAGTCGAAAACTACCCTGTACATTAAATTTATCTAGCACCATGTTCAGCCATCGCCACTCAACATTATCAAATGCTTTTTCAGCATCTAGTAGCACCAATGCTGGGTGATTGGATGGCGATGGCCAAGCTTTAATCTCATCCATTACCAATAGAACTTTCCTAATATTTGTTACCGCGGCCCTGCCTTTAATAAAGCCCACCTGTGATGATCCCACTAACTGGGGCATCAAAATTGCAAATCTAGCTGCCATTATCTTTGATACCAGCTTTAGATCTTGATTGATAAGCGAAATCGGCCTATATGAGCCTGGCTGCGAGAGATCCTTCCCAGCCTTGGGCAAGACCTTTATGTATGCAGTATTCGCCGCTAATGGTATGTTAGTACCTTGCAACAATAAATTAAAGTAGGCTAATAATGTCAGGGTTATTTGTTCCATTAGTATTTTGTAGAACTCAGCGGCATATCCGTCAGGTCCTGGGGCCTTGCCATTTGACAACCCCCCAATAGCCAGTTGCAGCTCCTCCAAAGTTATCAGAGTGTTAAGACTTTCCAATTGTTCTGAGTTCAAGGTGGGCATAGTCAAACTGGAAAGAAACTGACTCCCCTGTGTGTCGTCTGGAGTTAGATTTGCTTCATACAGTATCTGGTAAAAATGTTTAGCCACCACAGCTCACTCCAGCCCCAGAATTGCAGACATGCCAAGACATATGGATGTCGAGCAATTGATCTGTTTAGTGCAGGAGAGGCCTGAGGTCTGGGACACCCGCGCGGAGTCATACCATGACCGGACATCTAAAGAAGTGACATGGGGCCAGATTGCGGAGGCGATGTTCCCGCAGGATTGGTCCAAAAGCAGCACACGGGACCGTAAGCGTATTGGTGAGTCGATGTCATTAGATATATGTAATGTCATCCATATTCACTAGTGTGTCCCTGTGGTAACATTTCCTCACACGCCCAACGTTTCGGTTCTGTTGCAGCTTTATCAACTTCAGTAATGTCTGCTTTTGTGTGTAGGTGTATTCCTATCGTTTCAACAGTGCCTGTGTGTGCAGTATCATAATGAGTAACCATTTGTTTTTGGGTTCATTCTACAGTAGATGATGTAAAGACATGGTGGCGTAGCACAAGGGACCAGTTCCGCAGGGAATATGGCTCCAGAGGGCGCAGCGGTGATGGTGCCAGCAAGAAGCGAAGATACATGTACTTCAACCAGCTGATGTTCTTGAGAGACATAATGGACATGCGATAGTAAGTAATTGACCTATCACCTGTTGAAAAAAGTTACGTTGCTCAAATGTCATCTACGCACAAGAGGCTGTGTGTTCCTTCTGGAAAATGCTATATTCATGAAACGTTTGTATTATAGAACTAGCGTTATTTGTTCCATTAGTATTTTGTAGAACTCAGCCGGATATCCGTCAGGTCCTGGGGCCTTGCCATTTGACAACCCCCCAATAGTGAGTTGCAGCTCCTCCAAAGTTATCAGAATGTTAAGACTTTCCAATTGTTCTGAGTTCAAGGTGGGCATAGTCAAACTGGAAAGAAACTGACTCCCCTGTGTGTCGTCTGGAGTTAGATTTGCTTCATACAGTATCTGGTAAAAATGTTTTAAAGTGTCCTTTATCTTTCTAGGATCAGAGTGCGATTGTCCTGTGTGATCTGTCAACTTTGTTATGTATGTACGTGGTCGAAAGCCTCTGGATAGCTCTGCTAACAACCTCCCAGCCTTATTACCAAAACGGAAAAGTTCAGCTTCATAAATCGATCTACCAAACCTTTCCTTCTATCCTTCGGCCAGGAAGGAAGAATACGCCCCTCTAAGTCCATCGCTATATTCCCTGTACTTCTGAAATGTCTGCTTTCTCTGAAATGTAACATAAGTGATGAGCTTCCCTCGCACAATCGCCTTAGCCGTTTCCCAATATAATACATGGTCTGTTTTATGGGCCGCATTATCACTTTCATATTCTAGCCACCAACCTTTTAATATATCCTGAAAACCGTCATCATTTGCTAGAAAAGTCGAATATCTCCAAATAAAGTCTCCCCCTTTTGGGTAAGCATCCACTAACAGTAGGCACACAGGGGCATGATCAGATATAATCAAGTTTGCAATGTCAACCTGCTCCAGTCTTTGCAGTAAGTGTGAGCTTAGAAAAATGTAGTCCAGTCTAGACCAAGATTTATGGTACGACGAAAAGTAAGTGTATTCCCTACCATCAGGATGCATATAGTCTCCAACTATCCCTTAACTGCGTGACATGTAAAAGATCAGGCAAGATTCCCTCTGTGGCAAGGGTTTGTGTGGGTACATTACGTTATCTATCTTCAGCGGTGTTCACGACCGAGTTAAAGTCTCCCCCCACTATTTTCATCACGTTTGTGTCAGCTAAGAGTGTAAATTGAAGACCATGAAAGAACTGGCGATTACTTGAATTGGGTGCATATACATTATATATACTCAGTTCTCCTAGTTGAGTATCTAATAAGATTTGTATGAGTCGTCCCTCAGTGTCCACCTGTTTCGATCGCACCATGGGTGCCAATTTTTTATGTATTAGAATCATTACCCCATTTTTCTTGTGGATAGCCGATGACCGATATACCTCTCCCACCCAATATTTCTGCATGCAAAATAAATCTTTTTCTTCCAGATGTGTTTCCTGGAGTAAGGCTATATCCGCCTTCAGGTTTTTTTTAGGTGTCTCAGCGCCATGGATCTCTTGTGGGGGCACAAGAGACCCTTAACATTCCATGTCACTACTCTCATAAAATAACCAAGAATAACAAGTTATGATGGCGAGCTGTGTGTCCTGAAAAAAAGGCCCAGAAAATGAATATCTTGTAAATCATTAAGGTGTTGGTAAGACTTTCCTGCCCCAGTGAATCAATGTTAGGTTTCCATTGGTGTCTGTCTTTTAACATAAAACCAAAACTATTAGTAACTGTAAAACTTTCCCCTATGTCCTCAGGGGATCCCACATTCTCACATTCCTTATCTTTCTGCACTTCACTTTTTTCTGACAAGTTACTTTCTCTAGTCTACCTAAAGATGTAATTCCCAAACACCTGACCACGCACCAATCGACATGCTGTTACGGCAGCCATTAAATGTACCTCA
Organism: Rhinoderma darwinii; assembly: GCF_050947455.1. Taxonomy (NCBI): domain Eukaryota; kingdom Metazoa; phylum Chordata; class Amphibia; order Anura; family Rhinodermatidae; genus Rhinoderma; species Rhinoderma darwinii. The sequence continues at coordinate 373,088,426 of NC_134689.1, forward strand.
GTTGCAATAGGTGCCTATTTATGGTATGTTGTCCAGCAGAGTTACGAGAGTCCTGCATACCATGACTATGTTCATACCAAGCAGGCATAAACAATTGTTCTATATTCCTTGCTTACCTGCTACCCTTACATATGGCAGAACAGAAAGTCAACTAGTAGCAAATCCTGTTCTCCTGTTTTTTTCAAAAGCGTTATTTCGCCGACCGCGGTATTTGCGCCATTCTCTTCTCCTTTGGTACTTGGTCCCTCCCTGAAGGAGTATCAGACTGCAGGTCCTTGTCAGTAATTTTTCCGGTCATGGCTTGTGGAGCACTATCCCGAAGCAGGTCCCGAAACACCTCTTCTGCCTCCCGATGATCAATATAGGTCTGCAGAGTTCCACTCGGCGTAGTGACCTTTAATATCGCCGGATATTGTAGCTGAAATTTCAGCCCCTTTCTATGGAACGTAGTGCAAATCTTGCTGAACAGTTTGCGTTTTCTGGAAACTTCTGCCGAATAGTCCCCAAATAACATAACTGGCACTCCATGGAGCTTCGTCGGTCCCGGTCGCGTTTTGTAGGAACGTAATAAGGCTTCTTTGTCAGAGTAGTTCAAATAGCGCACTATGACTTGTCTGGCTCTTTTATTGAAACCGGAGTGGGACTGCGAGTGTTGGCGATCTGGGCCCACTCTGTGTGCTCTTTCCACTTAACACGGGCCACACATATTCAACACTTTTGGTAGGTCGTATTCACATATGAGTTTCAAGTGCAAAGCTGGTATGTTCTCTGGGAGGCCCACTATTCGGATGTTATTTCTTCTTGACCTGTTCTCTAAGTCGTCAATTTTAAGAGCCATCCGTTGTTTCTCGTTTAATAGCTCCTGAAGTTTCCCATGTGTATCAGCAGCATCATCTTCCAACATGGATATGCGCTGTTCCACCTCATCTAGACGCGTTCCATGTTGGGCAATGTCATTTTGAAGCAGTTGCAGAGAGGCAGATAATGTGGTTGACAGAGTATCTTGTATATCTAGTGTTATGCGTTTGGCTACTTCAATGGCTAGTTTTTTGTAGTCAATCACCGTCGCCATGCCCGATACTGACTCCAACCCATCATCATCAGAGAGCTGATCTTCATGATCTGATGATGGACGGCTGACTGTCTGTTTTTCCTTCCGAGTCACAGGCAGCATAGTTATCAGATGAGACGCGACTGGCTGTTGTCCCCACTGTGACTGGTTTTGTGCCGGATAGAAAGTCTACCGCAATCAGGGGCCGAGGCAATGCAGGGCGGGCCGCCAAAACAAAATGGTGCCTGTCACCGACCGGAAGGAAACACGTGGCTATGGCGCCGTGAAGAAAGAGGTCAGAGCCGCCGTTTTGTATATAAATGAGGCGTTTTACCTCTCTTGCCGTGCTGTGTTCTCCTGGAATCGGATCCCACTACTGTGAGTCTGACCGTGTCTTCTATCACCCCCGGCTGCTCCGGTCAGCGGCGCAAGCTGTATTCACAGCAAGGCACGTACTTCGTGTTGAGACTCTGCCTTACGAGACTGCACCGCACTCTTTCCCGATGCTCTCTCCGCCACCTCCGACAATGTTGGTGTGTCTTCTTGGTCGTATGTGGTATGTAAGTCGGTTTTTCTTGATAGGTAGATCCGGAGAGCTCTCTGCTCCTTCCTCACATGTCAGCGCCGGAACCGGAAGTATCCATTCTGTTGTTTTAATCAGCTTCTTAGGATTTCCCTTGGATCATGTCATTACTATTGTGTACAATGGCATGTTCACATATAAACAATCATCTGGATCCCGCAATTTTGTTGCCGTTGATAACTATAGATATCGTTTGTTTGCAAGACCTATGGACATTCTTTTACATGTCCTTCTCTGTTTTTCATCATCTTGTAATCCTTCTTTGGTTGGTTGGAAAGAACGTTCCCAACCCACTATTTCTCACCGAGGATGTATATTGATTGTATGTTCGAAATTTGGAGCACCATTGTGTGTTTGAGACATACATATATTCATTCTTTCCTCAAGGTCACCAGAATTGTCTATCACTTTTCCCGTCCCTTGGTTGAACTTGATGGACATGTGTCTTTTTTCAGCCGTACTAACTATTTAACTATGTAACTATGTAACTTTGGGTACTTTTGGAGGTTACTTTGGATTTTGGCTCCGGGGAAATATTGTAATATTTTCTCGACGGTCTTCATTTAATGGTGGATCTTTGACGTTACTTGACTTTACTTGATCTGATTTTTAACGATGTGTTCTCTAGGGTTGTTTATCCGCTCCGTGGTTGTTGATATATTTTTACTGTACCTTGTATATTATCCCACTTACAGGTACACCTATTCCCAGCACTTCCTCTTTTATATTAGTCCACTCTTGGTTTTGACCCCAACACCCCTCCCCTTTATATGGACCCTTATGGCTCTTCTTTCACTACTGTGCATCCTTACAGGAATGGGTGAAAGAAATGAACAATATCATGAGAATTATAGAGTTAATTGTGGTTGATCATTGTAAACCTGACACCTTTCTCCAGAACTGGACAGTTTGGTCCCTGTTCCGGGATAGTGCTGACCTCACTCGCTGTCTAGATCGCCTTTTTTATGATATTTAACGTTACCCTTTCCTGCCTGTATTCTCCAGGCTGATGGAATGTTCTGCGGCCTCTATAGCGTTCTCCATTTTCTCTTTCTTTACAGACCTTTGAAGATAAAATATCACAATGGATGTGACTGCTAAGTAACTTGTCATCAGATAAGACATGTGTTGCTTTCTCCATGTCTGTTTCCTCGGTAGCTGTCAGGAGGTAGTTTATGACAAGATACAGACCGAGGCGTGCAAGATTAGCCTATAGGCAGAGAAGTCCTAAGCTACACAGGCTTTATCAAGTAGATGTAATAGCCGCAACCCGTTTCTGCCGGCATAGACTCACCAGTCCACGGCGTCTTCTGACTCCCGGCCGGCACTGCGTATCTCCTCCACTCTGTTCTGCTCTCAGCATCCCAAGCTTCCAATTCTCTCCTCCCGGCTCTGTTACTGCTGCTTCTAACGCAAGAGGGCTGACCCTTCTCTTAAAGGGCAAGCTTGTGCCAAATTCTACCCAGCTTTTCTGGGTATAAAAGCGTACCTCCCACATTTCTCCATGATTGGCACTGATAGGTTTGCAAATGAATATAACATCTACGCACACCTACTCTCTTCCCTGCCCCTGTGGGTTGGTCTTTCACTGCGTGTATCGAATGAACGACCCATATACACTCAACTACTAGCAACTCAGAGAAAAATGTCAAACATAGCTGACTCCTTTTCAAGAGATGGTGGTCTGTTGTTGGTCGGCTTAAACGATTGTACAATATTAAATTATACCTGGCGATCGTAATGGCTGAAATCATCCATTTTCATAAACTTTGGTCTAATGTGTATGGTCACCAAATGGGAGTTCAACCAAGGGGGGGAGAGAAAGGGAAGGGATGAGAGAGATTATAGAACTTTGTTTTACCTCTATTGATCCAGAGGAAGGCTTAAAAAAACAAATATAAAAAAATTAAATTAATACAAAAAAATATATATATATAAAAATTATCCATAAGGCATTAACCAATCTTCCCTAAGGCCGGGTTCCCACAGTTCGGATATGCTGCGTAAAAACTATGCAGCTTATACGACCTGGAACCTGCAGGACATTCCGTCCTAAAAACAATGAGGTGCAGTTTTTCAGTCGGAATTTTTTCGGCGCATAAATTTAAAAAAACGCCCATACTTAGCTAGGCCATTGTCATGGTGATGTGTCCCTCCTTTGCCGTCTGGTCCGGTCTCCCTGGATGAAGAAACAGGGAGTTCTGGGTAAGTATGAGTTACACTTGGCTTTCGGTTGCAGGTTTTGCACCCCCATTGAATTCAATGGGGAAAACCCGCAAAAGAAAAGCAATGAAAACGCAGCATAAATTGACATGCTGTGGATTTAAATTCCGCACTGCAGGTCAATTTCTAAACGTTTTCGCTGCATTTTTTTACACAGTGCAGGTATGAGATTTTCAAAATCTTTTCCACTTTGCTGCTACTGTAAATGCTGCAGAATTTCCGCACAGAATTACGATGCGGAAATTCTGCAGCGTTTACCCTACGTGGCAACCCAGATGTGGCGGAATTGCTGTTGAATTCCGCTGCAGACAGTCCGCAGTGGAAATCCGCAGCAACCGTTTTATCATTGGTGTCTGTACCTTTTTAGGTCACTTAGTTCAGACGTTGCGGAAAACAACAGTGTGGAATTTAGGCTGCGGTGCAGAATTTTCACACAGCAGCATGCACAGTCTGTTGCGAAAAGCAGCGGATTTTCAGTGCAATGCAAAGGCTGAAATCTGCGGCAATTCCACTGTGATATCCGCAATGTCTGAATTACCTGTCAAATATGCAAATGTTACTGCAGATCCATTGCGTAATTGGCGCAAATTTGCCTTGGAAAAATTCCGCCACGTCTGAACATGGCCTAAAAAGGAAAAATTTCCCCCCTGATCCCAAGTGCCAATCTGACTGGATCAACATTCAAACAAGAATTCTATTCATTGACATAGGAGCTGATTTTTTTTAAATTCTTAGGCCCTGCTCACAATGAGTTTTTTTACAGGCATTTCCTGAAGGAATTTTGATGCAGATTTTGACATGTCTGCAAATTCTTGCCGCTGTTTTTGCAGCATTTTTCGGCTAAGGCCATTGAGCCCCACAGGCAAAAAACACAGCGAAAAAACTTAAAGGTGGCAAGAAAGAGAATGTTGCTTCTTTGTCCTGTGAGTAGCTACAAGCCGCTCCGCGGGGAAAACGCTTTCGTTTCGGGTGTTTCTTTGCCACTGATTCCGACGGTGAACTGACCCTTAGAAATTTTCTAAGGCTGGGTTCACCCGAGCATGTTCGGTCCGTAAAGGACGGAACGTATTTCGGCGGCAAGTCCCAGACCGAACACAGTGCAGGGAGCCGGGCTTCTAGCATCATAGTTATGTACGACGCTAGGAGTCCCTGCCTCGCTGCCGGACAACTGTCCCGTACTGTAATCATGTTTTCAGTACGGGACAGTAGTTCCACGGAGAGGCAGGGACTCCTAGCGTCGTACATAACTATGATGCTAGGAGCCCGGCTCCCTGCACTGTGTTCGGTCTGGGACTTGCTGCCGAAATACGTTCCGTCCTTTACGGACCGAACATGCTCGTGTGAACCCAGCTTAAGCCTTTTTAAAGCCATCTACTGTTCCTGCTGTGACTGGATATTGTTTCTCCGCTCGGCTATTCCATAGATTCACAGTTCTCACAGTAAAGAAGTCTTGTCGCCTCTGCAGATTGAACCTTTATTTCTCCAGACGGAGCGAGCACCCCCTTGTCTTTTTAGGGGATTTTACATAAAAACAGGTTATGCTGTTTATGATGCGGCAACCGTAAGTTGCTCATGACAAGCATACCCGTCATGTGTTGGCAATCGGCTAGTAAAGAGGCCCTCTGGGCATAACTGGCTTTCATATTTAGAAGCTAATTTTTTAACAAGGTGTTAAATGCGAATTCGCTTTTTTGTTAATAACACTAGATTGTGTCTTGTCTTTCTTTACTTCTTTTAAAGGGTTTATTGAAGGGCAAACCAACCCGTGTGATAACCACGATACATGATTTCTATTAAGATAATGCAATATCTAATCCGCAGCATTTATGTGAACTAATTGTCACAGTAATAAAAATACAATACTATTCTAGGCATAGAAGCGGCCAGCCTCCAGTGACATGTGCAAGTGATACCCTCTGTTGGAACAGCATCAGGTGAATACTTTGAGGCGGTATTTGGCTGCAGGAGACGAGCATAAGCAGAATCACTAGGGCACCGTGCCATGCTCTGCATGATATGACTGCTCAGCCTTTATAATATTCTCATCTAGTGCCGCCTGCAGCAATTTCTCATGCTTTATATAATACACAAAATATATAAACTTAAAACCAGTTATATCTATTTCTGGAGATGCTGGGCGATAACCTATATTCCATTATAGATCCCACACTGGATTGTCATCCAGCTTTCCCATAGCTCTGAATGGCAGATCTGCCCAGTTATGCAGTGATGTAGCAGTAGGGAATGTGACTAGGCAACTTTGCAATTCAGGAATCTGGGAAAGCTGAGTGACCATTTATGTGTGAGCTGGAATGGTTACCATATTAGTCGTTACCCAGCTGTCCCACACACAGATAAAACAAAGTAGTGGCTAAATAAATTAAAGGGTTATTCCCATCTTTGAGTGAAGGAAGGGTCAATTTGCTAAATTTTGTAATTTATTATTTTGTCTCGCAACGACAGTACATGTGGGATAGTGATTCCTACCTTTTCCATAGGATCGGGTCTTAAAGGACCCTCAGAACTATAATAGCTTGATTCAGCTGCTAGAGTCCGGACAGTTTTCTCTTTCCCTGTTCTGTAAGGGTATGTGCACACAACCTATTTTCAGGCGTAATGGAGCCGTTTTACGCCTCGAATTACGCCTGAAAAGACGGCTCCAATACGTCGGCAAACATCTGCCCATTGCTTGCAATGGGTCTTACCATGTTCTGTGCAGACGAGCTGTCATTTTACGCGTCGCTGTCAAAATTACGCCCGCGGAAAAGAAGTGCAGGACACTTCTTAGGACGTAATTGGAGCCGTTATTCATTGACTCCAATGAAAACCAGCTCCAATGACGTCCGTAAAAGACGCCGCGAAGAACGCGTACACTTGTAAAAACATCTGAAATTCAGGAGATGTTTTCTCCTGAAAACAGTTCCGTAATTTCAGACGTATTTGGCGTTCTCGTGTGCACATACCCTTAGTTTCCGACCTGTAGGATGATGTGGAGGTTTTGAGTATACCGTAAGAAATTGTTCAATGTGGATTTTTCTCTTAATATCTCTCCACTATGGGGTAACCCGGCTTTACAACCATTGAGTATGTTGGAATGTGGAAAAGTTATGCAAAAAATAGGATGGGGTAGATACGCTGTTTAAGAGCCTGCAGCGTACCTGTCCTGTGCGCCGCAGGGAATTCTGGACAAAAAACCGCACCAAACTGTGGTGCAGTTTTTTGCCCGTAATGTCCACTGCAGAAAACTGCAGCACTTAGCCAGCCGGCCTCCTGGGCTGACGTTTCATCCCAGGAGACCACTGCAGCCTGTGACACGTCATCCCAGAAGGCCGGCCCTCTGACGTCATCCAGGCCGGCCTCTTGAGATGACGTTTCATCCCATGTGACCACCGCTACAGCCTGTGATTGGCTGCAGCAGTTACATGGGAAGAAACGTCATCCACAGACTTCTGGGTAAGTATAAGGGTATGTTCACACGCAGTGTTTTCCAACGTAATTTGGGCATTTAACGCCTCGAATTACACCTGAAAAAACAGCTCTGCTACACCTACAAACATCTGCCCATTGCTTGCAATGGGTTTTACGATGTTCTGTTCCCACGAGCCTTAACTTTACGCGTCACTGTCAAAATACAGCACGTAAAATGACGGCTCGTCAAAAGAAGTCCAGGACACTTCTTGGGACGTTTTTGGAGGCGTTTTTCATTGACTCCATTGAAAAACAGCTCCAAAAGTTATGGCTCTCAGAATGCTGTGACACAAAACTATTTTTTCTTTAACTAAAAGTTTTTTTTCTTTAATTAAAAGTAGTAAAATATAAAAAAAACTACATAAATTTGAAATTACCGTAATCGTATTGAACCACAGAATAAAGTTGTCGTTTTTACCACATGGTGAAAGCTGTAGAACTAAACCCAAAAAACAATCGAGGAATCACAATTTTTTCCAATTTCAGCCCGCAAATATTTTTTTTCCAGTTTCCCAGTACATTATATGGTATTTTAAATGCTAGCAATAGAAACTACAGCTCCTCTCACAAAAAAATAAGCTTTCACACCACTTTTTTGATGGAAAAATAAAAAAAAGTTATGGCTCTTGGAAGGCGGGGAGTGAAAAAGGAAAATTAAAAATCAAAAAATGGCTCAGTCCTCAAGGGGTTAAGGAGTTTTGATGAAGTATCCCCATCGATTGAAATGGCAAGCTGACTTGGGAGGTCTATCAGATGGGAAGTGGGATTTATGTCTCAGAAGTTTACCAAAACTTTCACCCAGTTTGGCATACTTGCAATCTCAAATTTTTATTGTACATCAACTGTATTTGATACCAAAATTTCTTGTCAAAATGAAGTATAGACTAGATAATAGCTGTCCAAATTGTCTATTGGAAGATGCGGATTGGAAAAAAACAATGGTAATAAAAAAATTATATTGGGGGAAAAAAAAAAACAAGTCTTATTCCCATCTAAGTCATTAATGGCATATCCACGGGATATGCAACAAATGTGTGATATATGCGGCTCCCAACTCTGGGAGCCGCACATATCTCCAGAAGGGTGGTCTTAGCAGGGCTGGCTTCAGGTTTATGTGAGCTCTTGGGCGACACAGACTTAGTGGGCGCCCCTTGCAGGGAAACTCACGGCGGCAGGAAAACGGCAGTTTGTGCCCCCATATAGAAGTTAGGCCCTGTTTGTGCCCCCATATAGAGGTTAGGCCCTATTTGTGTCCCCATATAGAAGTTAGCCCCCCCAGTTTGTGCCCCCATGTAGAAGTTAGGCAGTGTTTCTGCCACATATAGACGTTATGCCCCCAGTTTGTGCCCCCATATACACAGTACCCTCTGTAGATTATGCCATAGTGCCCCCTCTAGATAGTGCCACAGTGCCCTCTGTAGGTAGTGCTACACACAGCCACTATACATAGTGCCACACACACCCCCTAGTAGATAGTGCCACATGCACCCTGTAGATAGTGCCACACACCCCCTGTAGCTAGTGCCATATGCCCCCTGTAGATAGTGCCACACACATGTCTGTAGATAGTGCCACACACTCCCCATCCTGTAGATAGCGCCACACACACCCCACCCTGTAGATAGCGCTACAGCCCCCTCCCTGTATATAGTGCCATTGGAGCTCCCTCTAGGAGTGGAATCCCGGGGATTCCGGTCCCGGAGGAGCCCCTGAAGTCACTGTCAATATATGGACAGGGACGTTGGGGATCCCTCTAGGAGCGGAATGTCTGGCCAGAGCGTCGGTAATGCTCTGGCCGGGGATTCTGCTACTGGAGGAGCCCTGACGGCAGCGTTAAGCATTTGGTGGCCGAGTGGGCCCTGTCACTTTCCCGGATTGGCTGATGCAGGCCCTGAGTCTTAGATTGACATACCCCTTTATCAGAAAAACACAAGGACTCAAGGACAATATATGCCAAAAAAATAAGCCCCTTCTTGCACCAAGCCATACATGTACAGAACAGGGCTCCCTTTACCATCCCATCAGCAGCCCCCTGCCACGCGAATACAAGGGAGGGGGGGAATGCGTCAGATAGGAGATAGGCAGCACAATGGGCTGCTTTGGCAGCCAGGGGCCCAACAATGATCCCTGGGGCTGCCATCACTGACTCTTAGACAGCGCATAATACAGTGGATGCAATGTAAATAAAGTTAACGTGGTTTTTTTTATACTGCACAGTAAACGTCGTAGAAAAAAACCAAAAAACAATGATGACATTTTATTTCCTTTGCATTCCCCACCAAAAGATAAATAAAACACTATTGTATATAGTACACAAAATGGTACAATCAAAAAATACAACTCGTTCTACAAAAAAAGAAGATATAAGGTATAATCAATGTATATTACCCATAATTCCTATCTAGCAGTGAATTTCTGCACGTTAGAAAAAAATATGGGACAGTTATTTTAGGAGTAATCATTCTATTAATTGAGATTATGAAAAAATAGACAGGGGAATAGTTTATTATCCTAATTAGATTCTATAATTATTAAAAGTGTCACACAATTGTGACATTATTATTATTATTATTATTTTATTTTGACTGCAGACAATTGTACAAATATAGATTGATAAATAGATAGCTAGATAGTCATAGCTGTCTATTTATCTATGCATGTGTGGCCCCCTCCTTATCTATCTATCTATCTATCTATCTATCTATCTATCTATCTATCTATTTATCTATCTATCCAGGGCCGGCTCCAGGTTTATGTGGGCTCTTGGGCGACATAGACTTAGTGGGCCCCTTTGCAGAGAACTCACGGCGGCAGTAAAATGGCAGAAAACGTCACTTTTTGACCTCATATAGACGTTAGGCCCTGTCTATGCCCTCATATAGAAGGTAGGCCCTCAGTTTGTACCACGATAAATTTAGTGCCCTCTGTAGATAGTGTTACACAGCCCCACTCCCAGGTAGTGCCCCACAGCCACATTCTCAGGTAGTGCCACACAGCCCCCCAGGTAGTGCCACTCAGCCCCCTTGCTTGTAGTGCCACACAGCCCCTCTCCCTGCTAGTGCCACACAGCCCCCCCTCCCAGGTAGTTCCACACAGCCTTCCTTCCAAGGTAGTGCCACACAGCCCCTCTCCCAGGTAGTGCTGCACAGCCCCCTACTTCCAGGTAGTGCCACACAGCCCACTTCCCAGGTAGTGCCACACAGACCCCACCTCCAAGGTAGTGCCACACAGCCCACACCTCCTAGGTCGTGCCACACAGCTCCCACCTCCCAGGTTGTGACACACAGCCCCCATCCCTGGTAGTGCCACACAGCCCCCTCCCTGGTAGTGCCACACAGCCCGCCTCCCTGTAGGTAGAGCATTTGGGGTTCCCTCTAGGAGTGGGATCCCCAGCCAGAGCATTGCTGACACTCTGGCTGGAGATTCCGCTTCAGGAGAAGCCCCTGACGTCACTGTCCATATCTGGACAGTATTGTCAGGGGCAACCCCAGAGCCATAATCCCGGGCAGAGCACTACTAGCACTCTTCCTGGGACTCCTGCTCTGTTGCTGACATCGCTGTCCATATATGGATAGTGATGTCCGGGCCAGAGCTGAAGTCCCGGGAAGAGCGCTAGTAAAGGCTCTGCTCCGGTACTCTGGCTCTGGGGAACCCCCTGACATCACTGTCCATATATGGCTAGTGATCTCAGGGGCAACCCCAGAGCCAAAGTCCCAGGCAGAGCGCTATTAGCACTCTGCCTGGGACACTGCTCTGCTCCTGACAACACTATCCATGTATGGCCAGTAATGTCAGGGGCTTCCCCAGAGACGGAGTTCCGGAGCAGAGCCGCTACTAGTGCTCTGCCTGGGACTCCGTCTCTCCTCCCGACATCACTGTCCATATATGGACAGTGATGCCGTGACGATGCCGGCACCTGCCCGGGTTCGCCGGGTGCTGACGTCGGCCCTGTATCTATCTATCTATCTATCTAAACACAACAAAAATTTGAACAGCACATTCCAACTAAATGAAATAAAATGTGTATGCAGGTGCAGGAACACCTGTGACTGCAAATATACAGCAGAAAAAGAATGGCGACAGCACACTGCGACACTAATGCCACCTAAACCACTAAATATGTATATTTGCAGTCACAGGTGTTCTTGCACCTGCATACACATTTTATATAATTTAGTTGAAATGTGCTGTTCAAATTTTTGTTGTGTTTATGTGATCCATATATGTGGGGTTAGTGACTGCCTCCATTTTTGTTCTTGCACTCCTCCCATTCTGCCCTGGGTGATTTTAATCAGTTCAATGCTGGATCCTACCATCCCCAGGTATATATGTAGGCTTAGTCCCAGTTCTGGGTGTATGTGCAGCGTAGGTTCCCACCTTACAGAGGTCGCCTTGTCGTGGCAGGTGGGCTAACACTTTTTGATCAAAATGTGCACTAAGAACCTCCCTATTATAAGTAGATTTTGCTTTAGTGCATATTTATTTATATTTAGTGGTTTAGGTGGCATTAGTGTCGCAGTGTGCTGTCGCCATTCTTTTTCTGCTATCTATCTATCTATCTATCTATCTATCTATCTATCTATCTATCTATCTATCTATCTATCTATCTATCTCATATCTATCTACCTCATATCTATCTATCTATCTATCTATCTATCTATCTATCTATCTATCTATCTATCTATCTATCTATCTATCTTTCTATCTCATATCTATCTATCTATCTGTATGGCTTATATCTATCTATCTAATATCAAACGATTTATCTATCTATCTAGATATATATCATATATTATTATATTATCATATATCACATATTCATAGAAAAATAGACAGACAGACAGAGACAGACAGACAGACAGACAGACAGACAGATAGATAGATAGATAGATAGATAGATAGATAGATAGATAGATAGATAGATAGATAGATAGATAGATAGATAGATAAGGAGGGGGCCACACATGCATGGTTTACTCTTTTTTTAAATCAGTTATAGAACCCCCCAAGCCCTTTTTACAGGAGCTGTCCATCCTCCATTCATACTCTGCAGCATTTCTCTTATTCTTTTTTGTACATTATTATTATTCTTATTATTATTATCTGTATAAATATTTGATTGCATTCCACAAATTTCACATTTAACTCATTAGTAGAAGAGAAGACAGGGAGTAATTGAGGATGTGATTTATGGCAGTGTTGTTGGTATAGGAATAGGAGAAGTGATGGAGGGTGGGCGGTGGTGAAGGTGTCAGTATGAGAATAAAATTACAGGCCTGACAATCTTATTAATATCATCTTTACTTGTGATATCCTACACAGCTCAGCAGTGTGTGCCAGTCCTCCGATATGCCAAGGACTCATTTAGATCCCCAGAAGTATAATGAGGGATGTAGTTCGGGTTCTTTGCACTCAGCTATGGTGTTGCCTGGGTTGACATCCTCAGAGGTTGTAGGTTCTCTTCAGTAAGATCTGCAATACTACTGACTACATAGGGCTACATCACATGTATATAAGACTTAAATGGAGAATACTGCACTAGCTGTAATTCAGCCCTGAACCTGAGGGCCAGGCAGCCTTTCTAATGGGCCACCCATGGGCTTTCACGTTGGGTTCGTGGACCCACTGGGCCGTACAGCCAGGCGTGGTATACAGCACAGCACTGTACAGCTAAGCACGGCACTAGATCAGGATACAGGTTACAGGATACAGGTTACAGGATACAGGAACAGGGAACACTGGGAGCAGGAAACACTAGGGGACCATTTGCAAGACAGACTAGGAATACGACAACAACGCTCAGGCGTGGGAGGATGGGGCTGGGACCTTCTTATAGCCCAGGGTGCTCTGGAGCAATTAGCTCAATCTCCAACATACGTGCGCTCTGGCTTCTTAAAGAGGCTCTGTCATCACATTATAAGTGCCCTATCTTGTACATGATGTGATCGGCGCTGTAATGTAAATTACAGCAGTGTTTTTTATTTAGAAAAACGATCATTTTTGACTGAGTTATGACCTATTTTAGCTTTATGCTAATGACTTTCTTAATGGACAACTGGGCGTGTTTTAGTTTTTGACCAAGTGGGCATTGTGGAGAGAAGTGTATGACGCTGACCAATCAGTGACCAATCAGCATCATACACTTCTCTCCATTAATTTACACAGCACATAGCGATATAGCTATATATCGCTATGTGCAGCCACATACATAAACACTAACATTACTGCAGTGTCCTGACAGTTAATATACATTACCTCCAGCCAGGTCGTGATGTGTATTCAGAATTCTGACACTTCGCTAACACAATCCCGACACTACAGCACAGCAAGCGTAATCTCGCGAGATTACGCTGTAAACTGTCATTTAAAACGAGATTACGCTTGCCTTGCTGTAAATCTCACAGAAACGTTAGCTAAGTGTCAGGATTCTGAATACACATCCTGTCCTGGCTGGAGGTAATGTATATTCATTGTCAGGACACTGCAGTAATGTTAGTGTTTGTGTATGTGGCTGCACATAGCGATATATCTTTATCGCTATGTGCTGTGTAAATGAATGGAGAGAAATGTATGACGCTGATTGGTCACTGATTGGTCAGCGTCATACACTTCTCTCCACAAAGCCCACTTGGTCAAAAACTAAAACACGCCCAGTTGTCCATTAAGAAAGTAATTAGCATAAAGCTAAAATTGGTCATAACTCCGTTAAAAATGATACTTTTTCTAAATAAAAAACACTGCTGTAATCTACATTACAGCGCCGATCACATCATGTACAAGATAGGGCACTTATAATGTGGTGACAGAGCCTCTTTAAGTCTGGACTGCGCTCGTGAGCGTACCCTGGTGGTCACTGTGGAGCAGGACGGCCGTATGTGCAGACATCTCTTGAGAGAAGGGTGTCGACTGGATGGAAGGAGTTCGTGGTCAGCGACCACGGACGCTACATGGGGATGGGCCTCTTGTGCATAAAAGAAAATCTGTTTCTGGGTGCAGCTAAAGATAGTGCAGAGCTTACCGCTACGCCAGGGCTCGTTATCTGAGGGAGCTACCTCTGCCACATAAGAGAACAGCAATACTATAAATACCATGGACTGATGGGGGCCCTCCTCAAGTTTTTTTTCAGTGCCCAGGAGCTGCAAGATATTTCTCAGACTCTGCAAGGATAATGAATATAATGGCAGGTTGTTTCCATCTTACAGCATTGGTGAAGCTTTGGGTCCATTTCCATAGAATTTATATATTCTTACAGTCCAAAATATAATAACAAAGTATGTCATATGTGCCTGGACCGACCACATTTCAGTGAGCCGGGCTCCTAGCATCATAGTTATGTATAATGCTAGGAGTTCCGCGGAAATACAGTCCTGTAGTGTAATCATGTTTTCAGTACAGGACAGGATTCCCGCGGGGAGGCAGAGACTCCCAACACTATACATAACTATGATGCTAGGAGGCTGGCTCCCTGAACTGTGGTCGTTCCAGGAAATAGGGCAAAAAAAATAATCTTATACTTACCCAGAATTCTGTGCTTCTTCGTCCAGGCCGTCCTCCTGGGATGATGTTTCATCCCATGTGACCACTGCAGCCAATCATCAGTCAGGATGTCGGAGGAACACACCGCTGTTGTAAGTATAGTCTTTTTTTTTTTTTTTCATTGCAGGATTTCTGCAGCGGACATTCCGTGCAAAAAACTGCACCACAATTTGGTGCGGTTTTTCACCAGAACATAGAGACTCCTACTTGTACAGTGTAATTTAGTGGTTATTTTAATTACCGTGCAGCAAC
Organism: Rhinoderma darwinii; assembly: GCF_050947455.1. NCBI lineage: Eukaryota > Metazoa > Chordata > Amphibia > Anura > Rhinodermatidae > Rhinoderma > Rhinoderma darwinii. The sequence continues at coordinate 373,103,539 of NC_134689.1, forward strand.
AAAGTCCTCATATTGATGATATATTTGTCAAATGTGTAACTTGTAAAACGTTAATAAAAATTAATTTAAAAAAAATGAGAATCAAATAATTGAGATTAAAAAAAAAAAATTATTTGTCAAGGAAAACTAGAGAAAGAGAGAGAAAATGTGGTTGGAATAAAAAGGAAAAAACAAGAAATTATCATTGACAAAAAAAGTTTTTGAGATGAAAAAAAATTCTGAAATTAAAAGAAATTAGAATTTATATATAGTTAATTAGAATTCTGAGCTAAAAAGTCAGAATGTTTCCTTTTGGCCATACGTCACCCATAGGCTACCATCTAAAAATGATGTATACCACACAGTATATGTTCTTTAACGGGATCCTATTGTATGGGATAGTGTAGTCTACTACGCTACCCCATGGCTAAAAAAAAAAGGGCTCATTGATTTACAGGTAAGCTACCTCCAACAGGTGCCAGTAAAGAGGTTTTCCTAATTTGCATATATAAGAAAAAGTATACAGGTGTATACCAGCTCAATGGAGGTCAAAAGGACTTTTTTTTCGGCCGTTGTCAGGCTAATTGAGCCCTATGGACATGTTTAAAGTGTTCGTCTAGAGCTTTTCTGGCGTACATGCTAAACGTAAGAAAAAAAAGTGATATTATTTATTCCTCATCATTTACAAGATCTGTGTTTGCTGCAAATGAATGGGAACATTCTTCTTTACATCCACAGGCTGAAAAAACCCATCCTAATCATGTCAGTTGATCTGCTTGCAATACTGTTTCCACCGGCTTGGCCTGTTGCTCCTGCCACTGCTGATTCTCAGTTTAGGGGTTAAATAACATCCATTGAGATGTCACATCATGTGACCATGGCGGCCAATCATCTCACGGCACTATAATATTGCTTCCAAGTGGCCATGTCATGATTGGCTGTCATATTCTCGTGCTGTGACATTTCAATGGAGACATGACACGACGTGACCATGGACATTACGTAACTCCCTGATGCTCTAGACAGGGGACCAGTGGTGGGGGTTGCAGTTTTTTGCAAATATATTTTCAAATATATCCACAATCAAAGGGTTTTCTGAAATTTACGTGAATCTCGGTAAATCCCACTAAAGTTTAATGGGGAATTTAAAAATAAGCTTTTTGGCAAAATTGCTTCCTGATCTGCGGGTATGATCCAATAACACAACAGGGAAGTTTAATTCTTCCTCAGACGACACTGGCTGATTTGCTATTTTGTGATCGCCTGGATCCGAGTTCGATTCACAGCTTGTAATCAACAACGTTAGCTATTGGTGGTACAAAAGTAGCAGTCGCACCTGGGCCCTGGTGTCTGAGGGGACCCAAAAGCCCCTCTGCCAGATAAGACACCAGTATTATAAATGGCACATGGCAGGTGAATGGCCCTGTTATAGATTTTGTATTGGATCCCAGAAGCTTCAAGTGATGCCTCCACCCGTGCCCGGATCTTCAATGCCCCTTTCTTATAGGAGACTATGATTGCTTCTACCAGCAGTGCCCATATCACCACCTGTATCTGCCGTGCCCTCTAGATCAGCTGTGCTATTTGTGAACAGCTGGTGACATAGATCTGTAAGGTGGACAGGCTGGCGTCATCATCGCCTGCAAGCTGATATGTTCCTGTCAGGGAGACCCTGTCTAACTTGTGCCGGGTTGTGGACTTAGCAGAACATTAGCAGAAACGACCTCTAATGAATTTTATTAGACACAATTTACACTTAAGACTGGCTTATCCTTATGGCAGTATATGACTGAAAGGGGAAGCCCTTGTTATATGCCCTATTAGGGTCACCCCTCTATTAGCAAAGGCCTACAGATAAATCCTTGAAAATAGTGGGCGCAATAGATGTCTACTGCACCATATTGTGAAATTGGGCACAAGTATTGCAGTACCCTCGCTGCTAACAGCTGATCGTGGGTGCCCCAAGTAACGAGACCTTCTGTTGCCAGTTTTATGCAATCCTCTAAATAATGCCAACTGCACAGTAACCACCTCTTAAAGTGAACCTACCACAGGATAGCCCAGTTTATAGGGCATGTATTATATATTGGAGAATATAGATGTGGCTGTGGGGAACATGAAGAATAGCATGACTCAAATAAGTCGAGTCGCTTCTCCCCTTATGTAAATCTACCCTCCCAAAGCAGACACTGAAACAGAGTTGGATTTTAATGGCCACAGCAGCCGTTTATTATTTAAATAACAATAACTTTAAATACCATAATTTTTGAATCCCCAAAAAAGGGGATACATCATAACAACAAATAACCCACTGCGACCCTATCAGGGTCATAACATTATAAACCAACCAGAATGACAGGGGCAAGTCCTTGAAGCCACCGATACTTAATTTTGGCCATCTGCCCACAAATACCTTACCCCCAGCCGTAACCCGGCCCAGGAGCACCAAATTACCTTTTTGCAGATGACCACCATATATATATAAATATATATAACCCAGCTTTCAAAAGGGGTAACACCCTAAGAAGCCGACAAATTGGGGGTGCATCCCGTGATGCATTCCCCCCCACCACTTTTTACGACCTACTTCAAGGACTCCCCCCCGCAGCTGCAATGACAAAATTTAACCTCCCCCAAAGACAAATGTCAATAAGCAAATAAACTTTGACGAGAAGAACCACCATCCGCAGCAACCTTTTGCCGCGGTCAACCGATCCACATCAGGGCGGGCGGGCGGGAACATGTTCCTGCTTCTGTGTCCTGGCGAAGAGAGGGAGAGCACAAACAGGAAACAGGTACATCCCCTTCAATCCCCACCCCTTCTCACTCAAGCCCTCCTGCTGTCCCCCCCCCTTTCCTCTCATAGGCCAGCCAACTCTGTGTCCCTCCCATCTATTTTAGTCATGGAGGCCTTCCCTTATTCCTTTTTTCTTCTTTCAGTACGGCCTCTTCTTGACTCAAATAAGTCGAGTCGCTTCTCCCCTTATGTAAATCTACCCTCCCAAAGCAGACACTGAAACAGAGTTGGATTTTAATGGCCACAGCAGCCGTTTATTATTTAAATAACAATAACTTTAAATACCATAATTTTTGAATCCCCAAAAAAGGGGATACATCATAACAACAAATAACCCACTGCGACCCTATCAGGGTCATAACATTATAAACCAACCAGAATGACAGGGGCAAGTCCTTGAAGCCACCGATACTTAATTTTGGCCATCTGCCCACAAATACCTTACCCCCAGCCGTAACCCGGCCCAGGAGCACCAAATTACCTTTTTGCAGATGACCACCATATATATATAAATATATATAACCCAGCTTTCAAAAGGGGTAACACCCTAAGAAGCCGACAAATTGGGGGTGCATCCCGTGATGCATTCCCCCCCACCACTTTTTACGACCTACTTCAAGGACTCCCCCCCGCCAAAGCGAAACAGGCCTTGACCACCTCACGCCTGCGAGCTCCTCCACACTCCCACCGCTCGCTCAATTCCATCGGTCAAAGCCAGACTCCACATATCCATCCCCACCTCATTGAGGTGCACACCGTCCTCTCTCCAGTAGCTGCCTGTCCCAGCCTCCAGATCCCAGTGGCGCACCGCAACCCCACCATTACGCGTCACGAAGCTCGATATGGCCCTATTAGCCTTAATGCGAGCCTTGTTAATTTTTCCCACAGAACGGGCCATCCGCCAGTTCTTCCTAGGGACCATCTCAGACCACACCGTCACCAATTTAGGATAAGTTGCCCATAAGCAGAGCAAATCATGCTTGACGTCCCGTACCAACTCCCGGAAAGGGCGTATACCCAAATCATTGCCTCCCACATGCAACACCAGTACCTCCGGCGCCCTGTCAAGCAGTACAAAATTGTGAAACTCTGGCAATACCCTGTTCCATGTCATTCCCCGTATACCCATCCACCTCACAACCGCCGCGTCCCGCGGAATCCTGAGCTGTCGACCGTCCGGCCGTACATCCGCGCGAAGGGCACCCCAGTACACAAAAGAATGTCCCATAATCCACACCATGCATGAGTCACGGCCTGCAAAACAAATGAAGAACATACACGCACCACCTCTTGCTGCCGCGTACCATTAATACTCAGGCGGAAACGCACGCACCCGGAACATGCTATACATCAAGATATCACAACATGTTCAAGCGCACATAAGAACGGAAACGCGCCGACTCCCAACGCCCTATCCGCTGCACGCCTGCATCATCTAAACCCCATCTCACCGCCTCCGTCGCTGCCCCTATACGGAAAGAATGAGACGAGTATTGCTCTGCCTGCACCCCGCTAGCCACCAGACACTTTCTGAAAACCAGAATAAACTGATACCGCGACAGAAACGAGCCATCCTCGTGCCGCAGCAACGGCCCGTCTGAGAGATCTAAACCCGCCAAGTACTCCTTGACACACAACACTGGACAAACCGGATTCTTTGGGACCGCCAGCAAAACCACTCGACGTCCTGCCCCTCCTTGGTCCGTTTTGGACCTTCGCAACACTATCTCCACCCTGTCTTCATACAAATCGACATTATCCTGCAACAAGCCCCCCGCTCTCACCGAACTGGGGGAAACCAATTCCCCTACCCGAAAAGCACCAAAAAAGGCTAACGCAAAAGCCAACCGGAAAAGCTTGCTCTCATACTCTGAACGACACACCTGCCGCACCACCACCTCCAGGGAACACAACAATTGAAATGACACGGGACGCCTCTTATCCCTCACCACTACACCCCGTCTCAGCCCTTTCAATGCCTGGCCCACCAAAAACCGCTTCGTGATATCTGCCAACCCCCGTAACTTACAACCGAAAGCAATGGCCGCCACGAAGCGATTAACCTTAGCGACCGTGCAACCCCGGGCGAACGCATCCCCCAACCAAAACAGCAAGGCCACCATCCTATCATCATCCGAGCACACATCTCCCAAAGATCTCACCCACTCCTCCCATTGCCTCCATCCAGCCGCATACGACGACCACGTCGCACTGGCCAGTGAACGTTTAATCAATGCACCTGCCGCCTGGATACCAGCTCCCACAGATGACTGGGACAGTCCACCCCTGTTAACTCCGCGTCCGGGACCAGCTGCCGGAAACGATCCCACTGCGAGCGAGAAAGCGCGTCAGCAATACAATTCTCTACCCCGGGAACATGCACCGCCACCACCCATGCATTTAAACTCAAACAGGAAAGCACCAACTGACGCAACAAGCGAACCACTGGAGGGGACGATGCCGAAGTATTATTTATAGCCATCACCACCCCCAAATTGTCGCAATGAAAACGCACTTTTTTGTCCCGGAACCTGTCTCCCCAAATGGTGACCGCCACCACGATGGGAAACAGTTCGAGTAGGGCCAAGTTACGCGTCAGTCCCGCCTCCACCCATGCAACCGGCCATTTTCCCGCGCACCATTGACCTTTAAAGAACGCCCCGAACCCCACCGCCCCAGACGCGTCAGTGAACAATTCCAAATCGAAGCTATCTAACGCCCGGGACATCCAAAGAGAGCGCCCATTATACTGTGCCAGAAAATGGAGCCAGACCTGTAAATCTTCCCTGTGCTCTGCAGCCAGACGAATGAAATGATGGGGTTCCCGAACCCCCGCCGTCGCCGCTGCCAACCGCCGACAAAAAACCCTGCCCATCGGCATGATGCGGCAGGCAAAATTCAACTTCCCCAATAAGGACTGCAATTCACGTAGCGTAATTTTCCTAATCCGACACGCTCGCTCCACTACCAACCGCAAATCCCCCAACTTATCCTCCGGCAATCTGCACTCCATTGCTACGGAGTCGATAGTAATTCCCAAAAAACAAATGGTCGTCACCGGACCCTCAGTTTTTTCCACAGCCAAGGGTACACCGAACTCCCTTGACACCCAATTGACCGTCTCCAACAAATTTGCGCAAACCCCCGAACACGACGGGCCAACGCACAAGAAATCGTCGAGATAGTGAATAACTGATTCCACCCCTGCGACCTCCCTGACTACCCATTCCAAAAAAGAACTAAACACCTCAAAGTACGCGCACGACAACGAACAACCCATGGGAAGGCATCGATCAATGTAATAATCCCCTTCCCAATAACATCCCAACAACCTCTGGCTGTCCGGATGAACCGGCAACAAACGAAACGCCGCTTGAATATCAGTTTTTGCCATCAGAGCCCCTCTTCCGTAACCACGTACCAACGCTACCGCCGCATCAAACGACGTGTAGACCACAGAACAGAGATCCTGGTCAATGCCATCGTTAACCGACGCCCCCTTCGGGAAGGACAAATGCTGAATAAGCCGGAATTTGTTACCTTCTCGTTTTGGAACCACCCCTAACGGTGACACCACCAAACCTGGAACTGGGATCGTGCTAAAGGGGCCCGCCATTCTGCCCAGATCAATCTCCTTCCGGATTTTTTCCGAGACTACCCCCGCATGCTGATATGCCGACTTAAGGTTGCGCTGCGTGAAAGGGACCTCATGCAAAGGGGGCGGAATAACGAAACCGTAACCAAAACCTAAACTAATCAACCGCGCCCCCTCCTTATTGGGGTACCTACTTAGAAAGGGGGCCATCTTTATGAGTTTCACCGGAGTCTCCCCCATAACCAGACGCACCGCTGGCTCCCCCTTGTCGTTTACCCTTCTTAAAACATTTAGACGCTCCATGTGACTGCCCGCTGCAATGTGAACACGCATGCTTGAATTTACACGTCGCTCCAAATTTGCACTGCCCCTCATTGAACTGCCAACACGTCCCAAATTTTGAACCTGAGGCCTGACTACCCCCGCCGGAAGTTCCTGCTGCATTCCCGCTCCCGGGAAAGGACTGCCCCTGCTTATAAAGTGCCGTCACTTTCAACCATAAGGCTATGTCCACGATCATCAAGACGCACCCTATCAACCTCCTTTGGCGAGTCTGTTTGAACCGCCGCCGCCACTGCCACCGCTGCCCCGGCATTCAACCCCCCACCGTTTTGACGAACCGGAGCGCTTCCAACACTGCCCCCCCACACCGCGGCCGGCGCCACACCTGACGATTCTTGGGAAGGGGAACCACCTAGCCGCCCCACTAACACTTTTAAACATCCCACTAACTCCGCCAAACTATCCCCCGCACCCGCCTGTAGCGACGGGACCCCCGACTCCGCCGCGACGCCCACCGCCTCGACACCCTCTACACCGATACCCGACATCAATAAAGCTGGAAATGGTAACGTAGGTGTCAACTCACCAGGCTGCCCAGGGGCGGTGAACCCGTCAGCCGGACCCCCATGTCCACGTGGAGAGGCCCGCCGCTCACCGTCCTCCAATGCTCCGGACTCCCTCTGGCGCTGTCCGCATTGGCAATGTGTGCACGGGGAATTCCGATTTTCGTCTGAGTAAAGGGGGGGTGACATCGCATCATCCAATTGGCCGAGGTCCAGTTCATGCCTCATCCGTCCCGCTGAACCAGCTCCAAGCTGTTCCGTCCCTGGCACTCCAACCACCGACCTCATCCTGCGACCTCTGGTCGTTTCCACCTCGACGACACCATGAGCCGACCCTCTGGCTGGCACATCACCATGCAGGGTCGCCGTTGCCCTTCCGCCACGTGCTGAAGAAGGAGAGGATGTGACCGGAAGTGAAGGCCGCGTCCTCCTCGCCGCTGCCGCCGGGCGCTGCCGCGTTTTGGGATTCCTCCCAGGACCAGACGAAAGAGCAGCAGCAGGCCGCCCTGGGGTCTGGCCTGCAGGGTCCACTGATGGGCTCCTCTTGCGCCGCCGCGCCCGCGGGATGTCTTCAGGACTCAGCCTTGCGGGCGGGCGCGAGCGCCTCGTGCTGCGCGTCACGCCGGGAGTGCCAGCCCTGGCCTGAGTCATGGGGGAAACGGGCTCTCCTCTTCTCCTGCCCGACCCCCTGGTACGCCGGTCCTGTACCTCGGCCTGCTCCAGCAGCCCCGCGACCACCGGCATGACAGAGCGCTCCCCGCTTGCTCCAGTCGACTCTGCTCGCTCCTGGACCGGAGCGCCCGATTGTCCCTGCAGCAGCGTCGCCACTCGTGCTCCGAGCCATCCAGGACCCTGAGAGGCTGCCGCGGCCCGCAACAGCTCCATAGCCTCCTCATCAGACGCAGCAGGGGTAACAAACATGTTCCTGCTTCTGTGTCCTGGCGAAGAGAGGGAGAGCACAAACAGGAAACAGGTACATCCCCTTCAATCCCCACCCCTTCTCACTCAAGCCCTCCTGCTGTCCCCCCCCCCCCCTTTCCTCTCATAGGCCAGCCAACTCTGTGTCCCTCCCATCTATTTTAGTCATGGAGGCCTTCCCTTATTCCTTTTTTCTTCTTTCAGTACGGCCTCTTCTTTACCTTGGGGTGTCGGGTATATGAAGACATGTTATGTCAGTAATGACATGTAGGGCTTTACTCCATATCTTGCGAAGGACATGGTAGTCGGGGACAGTTGTCTGGGATCGAAGGAAACCATTTATGGATAACAGCCCAGACTTTATAGCAGTGGTATCCAGCCTTTGGCTGTCCAGGTGTTGGGAAACTTCAACTCTCAGCATGCACTGACTAGTTTCCTGGACTTGAAGGTAGATGCTTTATGTGAGAGGCAAGGCCGGACTGCCCATCTGACAAATGTCAAGTGGGCCGGTGTCAACCGTAGGCCGCTCAGTCACTCACTTGGCCCCCACAATGTCCTCTCTGGCACGCTACTGTAGCTCCTCCCCTTCCCTGGAAGGCTTCTGTAAGCCGTAGCGTCAGCACACAGGAGAAATGTGCTGTGCCTGCAGAGAGGAAAGATAGCCTGAAATCCATCCCCAGCGCTGCCAGAAGCTGAGAAATCCTGAAATCTGCCCTCCTGTACAGCCTGCTCCTATAACCACACACCGGCCCGAGGAAAGGAGAGCTCTGCTGTTTATTACTAGGTTATGCTGGGACTTGTCAGGGCTACAATCCGACCAAATATCCCTGTATATAGAATTGTTTTATTTTAGGGGGCACAGCGTATCGTTTTATTTATTTTAGGGGGCACAGTGTCTAGTATTATCTTTTTTAGTGGGCACGGTGTATTGTTTTTCTTATTTTATGGGGCACCGTGCATAGTATTATTTATTTCAAGGGCACAGTGTATTGTATTATTTATTTCAGAGGGCACAGTGTATTGTATTATTTATTTCAGAGGGCACAGTGTACAGTATTATTTATTTCAGAGGGCACAGTGTATAGTATTATTTATTTCAGGCGCACAGTGTATAGTATTATTTATTTCAGAGGGCACAGTGTGTAGTATTATTTATTTCAGAGGGCACAGTGTATAGTATTATTTATTTCAGAGGGCACAGTGTACAGTATTATTTATTTCAGAGGGTACAGTGTACAGTATTATTTATTTCAGAGGGCACAGTGTACAGTATTATTTATTTCAGAGGGCACAGTGTATAGTATTATTTATTTCAGGCGCACAGTGTATAGTATTATTTATTTCAGAGGGCACAGTGTATAGTATTATTTATTTCAGAGGGCACAGTGTGTAGTATTATTTATTTCAGAGGGCACAGTGTGTAGTATTATTTATTTCAGAGGGTACAGTGTATAGTATTATTTATTTCAGAGGGCACAGTGTATAGTATTATTTATTTCAGGCGCACAGTGTATAGTATTATTTATTTCAGAGGGCACAGTGTATAGTATTATTTATTTCAGAGGGCACAGTGTGTAGTATTATTTATTTCAGAGGGCACAGTGTATAGTATTATTTATTTCAGAGGGTACAGTGTATAGTATTATTTATTTCAGAGGGCACAGTGTACAGTATTATTTATTTCAGAGGGCACAGTGTATAGTATTATTTATTTCAGAGGGCACAGTGTATAGTATTATTTATTTCAGAGGGTACAGTGTACAGTATTATTTATTTCAGAGGGCACATTGTATAGTATTATTTATTTCAGAGGGCACAGTGTGTAGTATTATTTATTTCAGAGGGCACAGTGTATAGTATTATTTATTTCAGGGGCACAGTGTATAGTATTACTTATTTCAGGGGCACAGTGTATAGTATTATTTATTTCAGGGGCACAGTGTACAGTATTACTTATTTCAGAGGGCACAGTGTACAGTATTATTTATTTCAGAGGGCACAGTGTATAGTATTATTTATTTCAGAGGGCACAGTGTATAGTATTATTTATTTCAGGGGCACAGTGTATAGTATTATTTATTTCAGGGGCACAGTGTATAGTATTATTTATTTCAGGGGCACAGTGTACAGTATTACTTATTTCAGAGGGCACAGTGTACTGTATTATTTATTTCAGAGGGCACAGTGTATAGTATTATTTATTTCAGAGGGCACAGTGTATAGTATTATTTATTTCAGGGGCACAGTGTATAGTATTATTTATTTCAGGGGCACAGTGTACAGTATTACTTATTTCAGAGGGCACAGTGTACAGTATTATTTATTTCAGGGGCACAGTGTATTGTATTATTTATTTCAGGGGCACAGTGTATTGTATTATTTATTTCAGAGGGTACAGTGTATAGTATTATTTATTTCAGAGGGCACAGTGTATTGTATTATTTATTTCAGAGGGCACAGTGTACAGTATTATTTATTTCAGAGGGCACAGTGCATAGTATTATTTATTTCAGGGGCACAGTGTATAGTATTATTTATTTCAGAGGGCACAGTGTACAGTATTATTTATTTCAGAGGGCACAGTGCATAGTATTATGTATTTCAGAGGGTACAGTGTATAGTATTATTTATTTCAGAGGGCACAGTGTACAGTATTATTTATTTCAGAGGGCACAGTGTATAGTATTATTTATTTCAGAGGGCACAGTGTACAGTATTATTTATTTCAGAGGGCACAGTGTATAGTATTATTTATTTCAGAGGGCACAGTGTATAGTATTATTTATTTCAGAGGGCACAGTGTATAGTATTATTTATTTCAGGGGCACAGTGTATTGTATTATTTATTTCAGGGGCACAGATTATAGTACTAATTATTTCAGTGGCACAGTGTATAGTATTATTTATTTCAGAGGGTGCAGTGTATAGTATTATTTATTTCAGAGGGCACAGTGTATAGTATTATTTATTTCAGAGGGCACAGATTATAGTACTAATTATTTCAGTGGCACAGTGTATAGTATTATTTATTTCAGAGGGCACAGTGTATAGTATTATTTATTTCAGAGGGCACAGTGTATAGTATTATTTATTTCAGAGGGCACAGTGTGTAGTATTATTTATTTCAGAGGGCACAGTGTGTAGTATTATTTATTTCAGAGGGCACAGTGTATAGTATTATTTATTTCAGAGGGCACAGTGTACAGTATTATTTATTTCAGAGGGCGCAGTGTATAGTATTATTTATTTCAGAGGGCACAGTGTATAGTATTATTTATTTCAGAGGGTACAGTGTACAGTATTATTTATTTCAGAGGGCACAGTGTATAGTATTATTTATTTCAGAGGGCACAGTGTGTAGTATTATTTATTTCAGAGGGCACAGTGTATAGTATTATTTATTTCAGAGGGCACAGTGTATAGTATTATTTATTTCAGGGGCACAGTGTATAGTATTACTTATTTCAGGGGCACAGTGTATAGTATTATTTATTTCAGGGGCACAGTGTATAGTATTATTTATTTCAGGGGCACAGTGTACAGTATTACTTATTTCAGAGGGCACAGTGTACAGTATTATTTATTTCAGAGGGCACAGTGTATAGTATTATTTATTTCAGAGGGCACAGTGTATAGTATTATTTATTTCAGGGGCACAGTGTATAGTATTATTTATTTCAGGGGCACAGTGTACAGTATTACTTATTTCAGAGGGCACAGTGTACTGTATTATTTATTTCAGAGGGCACAGTGTATAGTATTATTTATTTCAGAGGGCACAGTGTATAGTATTATTTATTTCAGGGGCACAGTGTATAGTATTATTTATTTCAGGGGCACAGTGTACAGTATTACTTATTTCAGAGGGCACAGTGTATAGTATTATTTATTTCAGGGGCACAGTGTATTGTATTATTTATTTCAGAGGGTACAGTGTATAGTATTATTTATTTCAGAGGGCACAGTGTATTGTATTATTTATTTCAGAGGGCACAGTGTACAGTATTATTTATTTCAGAGGGCACAGTGCATAGTATTATTTATTTCAGGGGCACAGTGTATAGTATTATTTATTTCAGAGGGCACAGTGTACAGTATTATTTATTTCAGAGGGCACAGTGCATAGTATTATGTATTTCAGAGGGCACAGTGTATAGTATTATTTATTTCAGAGGGCACAGTGTACAGTATTATTTATTTCAGAGGGCACAGTGTATAGTATTATTTATTTCAGAGGGCACAGTGTACAGTATTATTTATTTCAGAGGGCACAGTGTATAGTATTATTTATTTCAGAGGGCACAGTGTATAGTATTATTTATTTCAGAGGGCACAGTGTATAGTATTATTTATTTCAGGGGCACAGTGTATTGTATTATTTATTTCAGGGGCACAGATTATAGTACTAATTATTTCAGTGGCACAGTGTATAGTATTATTTATTTCAGTGGCACAGTGTATAGTATTATTTATTTCAGAGGGCACAGTGTATAGTACTATTTATTTCAGGGGCGCAGTGTATAGTATTATTTATTTCAGGGGCACAGCGTATCATTTTATTTATTTTAGGGGGCATAGTGTCTAGTATTAGCTTTTTTAGTGGGCACGGTATATTGTTTTTCTTATTTTATGGGGCACCTTGCATAGTATTATTTATTTCAAAGGGCGCAGTGTATAGTACTAATTATTTCAGGGGCACAGTGTATTGTATTATTTATTTCAGGGGCACAGTGTATAGTATTATTTATTTCAGGCGCACAGATTATAGTATTATTTCAGAGGGTACAGTGTATAGTATTATTTATTTCAGAGGGCGCAGTGTACAGTATTACTTATTTCAGAGGGCACAGTGTACAGTATTATTTATTTCAGGGGCACAGTGTATTGTATTATTTATTTCAGGGGCACAGTGTATTGTATTATTTATTTCAGAGGGTACAGTGTATAGTATTATTTATTTCAGAGGGCACAGTGTATTGTATTATTTATTTCAGAGGGCACAGTGTACAGTATTATTTATTTCAGAGGGCACAGTGCATAGTATTATTTATTTCAGGGGCACAGTGTATAGTATTATTTATTTCAGAGGGCACAGTGTACAGTATTATTTATTTCAGAGGGCACAGTGCATAGTATTATGTATTTCAGAGGGCACAGTGTATAGTATTATTTATTTCAGAGGGCACAGTGTACAGTATTATTTATTTCAGAGGGCACAGTGTATAGTATTATTTATTTCAGAGGGCACAGTGTACAGTATTATTTATTTCAGAGGGCACAGTGTATAGTATTATTTATTTCAGAGGGCACAGTGTATAGTATTATTTATTTCAGGGGCACAGTGTATTGTATTATTTATTTCAGGGGCACAGATTATAGTACTAATTATTTCAGTGGCACAGTGTATAGTATTATTTATTTCAGAGGGTGCAGTGTATAGTATTATTTATTTCAGAGGGCACAGTGTATAGTATTATTTATTTCAGAGGGCACAGATTATAGTACTACCGTGTTTCCCCGATAGTAAGACACCCCCGATTGTAAGACGTATCGGGGGTTTCAGGGGGGTCGGCTAATATAAGCCGTACCCCGAAAGTAAGACATATGTCTTACTTTCGGGGAAACACGGGGGTATTGCCGCCTCCTGCCCACTTCCGCGCCGCCCCCCTCTCCATACGTCACCGCGCCGTCCCCTGCACTTGCTCCTGCTGCAACTGCCGGAATCGAAGCGCGCGCCGATTCCGGCAGTTTAACCCATTAAATGCTGCTGTCAATAGTGACAGCGGCATTTAATGTGTTTGACAGAGGGGGGAGCTCCCTCTGTCACCCGATCGGCGCCCCCGCAAACAAATCGCGGGTCGCCGTCGGGTTTCCATGACAGCCGGGGGTCTAACAAAGACCCCCAGGTCTGCCTTCAGCATCTGCCTGTTAGGCGATGCCGGAGGCATGACCTAATAGGTTGCCTGTCAGTTTTACACTGACAGGCAATAATGCTTCGGTATACTAAGTATACCAAAGCATTATATATGCGATCGGCACATCGCATAGTGAAGTCCCCTGGTGGGACTAAAAAAAAAAAATGTAAAACAGTTAAATAAAGTTTGTGAAAAAAAAAAAAAAAAAAAATTCGACAATTTTTTTACAATATAAGACATACCCCGAAAGTAAGACATAGTCGGGCTTTTGGGGATAAAAAGAAAGTAAGACACTGTCTTACTTTCGGGGAAACACGGTAATTATTTCAGTGGCACAGTGTATAGTATTATTTATTTCAGAGGGCACAGTGTATAGTATTATTTATTTCAGAGGGCACAGTGTATAGTATTATTTATTTCAGAGGGCACAGTGTGTAGTATTATTTATTTCAGAGGGCACAGTGTGTAGTATTATTTATTTCAGAGGGCACAGTGTATAGTATTATTTATTTCAGAGGGCACAGTGTACAGTATTATTTATTTCAGAGGGCGCAGTGTATAGTATTATTTATTTCAGAGGGCACAGTGTATTGTATTATTTATTTCAGAGGGCGCAGTGTATAGTATTATTTATTTCAGAGGGCACAGTGTGTAGTATTATTTATTTCAGAGGGCACAGTGTATAGTATTATTTATTTCAGAGGGCACAGTGTATAGTATTATTTATTTCAGGGGCACAGTGTATAGTATTACTTATTTCAGGGGCACAGTGTATAGTATTATTTATTTCAGGGGCACAGTGTATAGTATTATTTATTTCAGGGGCACAGTGTACAGTATTACTTATTTCAGAGGGCACAGTGTACAGTATTATTTATTTCATAGGGCACAGTGTATAGTATTATTTATTTCAGGGGCACAGTGTATAGTATTATTTATTTCAGGGGCACAGTGTACAGTATTACTTATTTCAGAGGGCACAGTGTACTGTATTATTTATTTCAGAGGGCACAGTGTATAGTATTATTTATTTCAGAGGGCACAGTGTATAGTATTATTTATTTCAGGGGCACAGTGTATAGTATTATTTATTTCAGGGGCACAGTGTACAGTATTACTTATTTCAGAGGGCACAGTGTATAGTATTATTTATTTCAGGGGCACAGTGTATTGTATTATTTATTTCAGAGGGTACAGTGTATAGTATTATTTATTTCAGAGGGCACAGTGTATTGTATTATTTATTTCAGAGGGCACAGTGTACAGTATTATTTATTTCAGAGGGCACAGTGCATAGTATTATTTATTTCAGGGGCACAGTGTATAGTATTATTTATTTCAGAGGGCACAGTGTACAGTATTATTTATTTCAGAGGGCACAGTGCATAGTATTATGTATTTCAGAGGGCACAGTGTATAGTATTATTTATTTCAGAGGGCACAGTGTACAGTATTATTTATTTCAGAGGGCACAGTGTATAGTATTATTTATTTCAGAGGGCACAGTGTACAGTATTATTTATTTCAGAGGGCACAGTGTATAGTATTATTTATTTCAGAGGGCACAGTGTATAGTATTATTTATTTCAGAGGGCACAGTGTGTAGTATTATTTATTTCAGGGGCACAGTGTATTGTATTATTTATTTCAGGGGCACAGATTATAGTACTAATTATTTCAGTGGCACAGTGTATAGTATTATTTATTTCAGAGGGTGCAGTGTATAGTATTATTTATTTCAGAGGCACAGTGTATAGTATTATTTATTTCAGAGGGCACAGATTATAGTACTAATTATTTCAGTGGCACAGTGTATAGTATTATTTATTTCAGTGGCACAGTGTATAGTATTATTTATTTCAGAGGGCACAGTGTATAGTACTATTTATTTCAGGGGCGCAGTGTATAGTATTATTTATTTCAGGGGCACAGCGTATCATTTTATTTATTTTAGGGGGCACAGTGTCTAGTATTAGCTTTTTTAGTGGGCACGGTATATTGTTTTTCTTATTTTATGGGGCACCTTGCATAGTATTATTTATTTCAGAGGGCGCAGTGTATAGTACTAATTATTTCAGGGGCACAGTGTATTGTATTATTTATTTCAGGGGCACAGTGTATAGTATTATTTATTTCAGGCGCACAGATTATAGTATTATTTCAGAGGGTACAGTGTATAGTATTATTTATTTCAGAGGGCGCAGTGTATAGTATTATTTATTTCAGGGGCACAGTGTATTGTATTATTTCTTTCAGGCGCACAGATTATAGTATTATTTCAAAGGGTACAGTGTATAGTATTATTTATTTCAGGGGTGCAGTGTATAGTACTAATTATTTCAGGGGCACAGAGTATAGTATTATTATTTCAGGGGCACAGTATATTGTATTATTTATTTCAGGGGCACAGTGTATTGTATTATTTATTTCAGGGGCACAGTGTATTGTATTATTTATTTCAGGGGGCACAGTGTATAGTACTAATTATTTCAGGGGCACAGTGTATTGTATTACTTATTTCAGAGGGCACAGTGTATAGTATTATTTATTTCAGAGGGCACAGTGTATAGTATTATTTATTTCAGAGGGCACAGTGTATAGTACTAATTATTTCAGGGGCACAGTGTATAGTACTAATTATTTCAGGGGCACAGTGTATTGTATTACTTATTTCAGAGGGCGCAGTGTATTGTATTATTTATTTCAGAGGGCGCAGTGTATTGTATTACTTATTTCAGAGGGCGCAGTGTATTGTATTATTTATTTCAGAGGGCACAGTGTATAGTATTATTTATTTCAGAGGGCACAGTGTATAGTATTATTTATTTCAGAGGGTACAGTGTATAGTATTATGTATTTCAGAGGGCACAGTGTATAGTACTAATTATTTCAGGGGCACAGTGT
Source organism: Rhinoderma darwinii (assembly GCF_050947455.1). Taxonomy (NCBI): domain Eukaryota; kingdom Metazoa; phylum Chordata; class Amphibia; order Anura; family Rhinodermatidae; genus Rhinoderma; species Rhinoderma darwinii. The sequence continues at coordinate 373,120,492 of NC_134689.1, forward strand.
ATAGTATTATTTCTTTCAGAGGGCACAGTGTATAGTACTAATTATTTCAGAGGGGGCAGTGTATAGTACTAATTATTTCAGGGGCACAGTATATTTTGTTATTTATTTCAGAGGGCACAGTGTACAGTATTATTTATTTCAGAGGGCACAGTGTACAGTATTATTTATTTCAGGGGCACAGTGTACTGTATTATTTATCTCAGAGGGCGCAGTGTATAGTATTATTTATTTCAGAGGGCACAGTATATAGTACTAATTATTTCAGGGGCACAGTGTATTGTATTATTTATTTCAGAGGGCGCAGTGTATAGTACTAATTATTTCAGGGGCACAGTGTACTGTATTATTTATCTCAGAGGGCACAGTGTGTAGTATTATTTATTTCAGAGGGCACAGTGTATAGTACTAATTATTTCAGGGGCACAGTGTATTGTATTATTTATTTCAGAGGGCGCAGTGTATAGTACTAATTATTTCAGGGGCACAGTGTACAGTATTATTTATTTCAGAGGGCACAGTGTATAGTACTAATTATTTCAGGGGCACAGTGTATTGTATTATTTATTTCAGAGGGCGCAGTGTATAGTACTAATTATTTCAGGGGCACAGTGTATAGTATTATTTATTTCAGGGGCACAGTATACTGTATTATTTATCTCAGAGGGCACAGTGTGTAGTATTATTTATTTCAGAGGGCACAGTGTATTGTATTATTTATTTCAGAGGGCGCAGTGTATAGTATTATTTATTTCAGAGGGCACAGTGTATAGTACTAATTATTTCAGGGGCACAGTGTACAGTATTATTTATTTCAGAGGGCACAGTGTATAGTATTATTTATTTCAGGGGCACAGTGTATAGTATTATTTATTTCAGGGGCACAGTGTATAGTACTATTTATTTCAGAGGGCACAGTGTATAGTATTATTTATTTCAGGGGTACAGTGTACAGTATTATTTATTTCAGAGGGCACAGTGTATTGTATTATTTATTTCAGAGGGCACAGTGTATTGTATTATTTATTTCAGAGGGCACAGTGTATTGTATTATTTATTTCAGAGGGCACAGTGTATAGTATTATTTATTTCAGGGGTACAGTGTACAGTATTATTTATTTCAGAGGGCACAGTGTATTGTATTATTTATTTCAGAGGGCACAGTGTATTGTATTATTTATTTCAGAGGGCACAGTGTATAGTATTATTTATTTCAGAGGGCACAGTGTATAGTATTATTATATCTGGAGCGCAGTGTACAGTATTATTTATTTCAGAGGGCACAGTGTATAGTATTATTTATTTCAGGGGTACAGTGTACAGTATTATTTATTTCAGAGGGCACAGTGTATAGTATTATTTATTTCAGGGGCACAGTGTATTGTATTATTTATTTCAGGGGTACAGTGTACAGTATTATTTATTTCAGAGGGCGCAGTGTATAGTATTATTTATTTCAGAGGGCACAGTGTATAGTATTATTTATTTCAGGGGTACAGTGTACAGTATTATTTATTTCAGAGGGCACAGTGTACAGTATTATTTATTTCAGAGGGCACAGTGTATAGTATTATTTATTTCAGGGGCACAGTGCATAGTATTATTTATTTCAGAGGGCACAGTGTACAGTATTATTTATTTCAGAGGGCACAGTGTATAGTACTATTTATTTCAGAGGGCACAGTGTATAGTATTATTTATTTCAGAGGGCACAGTGTATAGTATTATTTATTTCAGAGGGCACAGTGTACAGTATTATTTATTTCAGAGGGCACAGTGTATAGTACTATTTATTTCAGAGGGCACAGTGTACAGTATTATTTATTTCAGAGGGCACAGTGTATAGTATTATTTATTTCAGAGGGCACAGTGTATTGTATTATTTATTTCAGAGGGCACAGTGTATAGTATTATTTATTTCAGGGGTACAGTGTACAGTATTATTTATTTCAGAGGGCACAGTGTATTGTATTATTTATTTCAGAGGGCACAGTGTATTGTATTATTTATTTCAGAGGGCACAGTGTATAGTATTATTTATTTCAGGGGTACAGTGTACAGTATTATTTATTTCAGAGGGCACAGTGTATTGTATTATTTATTTCAGAGGGCACAGTGTATTGTATTATTTATTTCAGAGGGCACAGTGTATTGTATTATTATATCTGGAGCGCAGTGTACAGTATTATTTATTTCAGAGGGCACAGTGTATAGTATTATTTATTTCAGAGGGCACAGTGTATAGTATTATTTATTTCAGGGGTACAGTGTACAGTATTATTTATTTCAGAGGGCACAGTGTATAGTATTATTTATTTCAGGGGTACAGTGTATAGTATTATTTATTTCAGGGGCACAGTGTATAGTATTATTTATTTCAGAGGGCACAGTGTATAGTATTATTTATTTCAGAGGGCACAGTGTACAGTATTATTTATTTCAGAGGGCACAGTGTATAGTATTATTTATTTCAGGGGTACAGTGTACAGTATTATTTATTTCAGAGGGCACAGTGTACAGTATTATTTATTTCAGAGGGCACAGTGTATAGTATTATTTATTTCAGAGGGCACAGTGTATAGTATTATTTATTTCAGGGGCACAGTGTATAGTACTATTTATTTCAGAGGGCACAGTGTATAGTATTATTTATTTCAGAGGGCGCAGTGTATAGTATTATTTATTTCAGAGGGCGCAGTGTATAGTACTAATTATTTCAGGGGACACAGTGTACAGAATTATTCATTTTAGGGAGCCCTGTGTAATGTATTATTATTTTTGTGGGTTGGGCCATGTATCATTATGTCTTTGTAACAGTGCCCCATGGTACGGTCTATTAATCAGTAGAAAAAGGGGCCTAGCATGTATTTTAGAAATTAAATTTAAATGACAGTACATTTTAATTGCTCCCTTCAGCAGGCAGAGCCATATTTATAATAAAGACCCCTCGTCTAGGGAAGCGGGTGTGGGGGTCAGCATATGCTTGATTGTTCTTTGACTGCATGCAATAGAGACCATGGGGGTCTCTATTACAAATATGCCACTGCCTTCCGTCAAGAGCAATCTAAATTTTTCTAGAGAGAAATTCACATTCCACATGGTGTCGCGCCAGTTTTGTCTACAAATGACAGAGTGCAATTTACAGCAGTTTGTATTCTGTAATTGTGATATACGCCTGATCTGTCATAACCCACAAGTGTACAAATATATATAACTTATGAAGATAAGGGGGTAAGGTGGCTCCTTTTCAAATACTAAAACCTACATTAGACCATGAGGAACACAAATGCCCGAAAGAATATTTGAAAAAATATTGTATCCAATTTATTAGCAAAAATTAAGTGAACAATAAATGACAATAATACAGTTAGTTAAAGTGGTGGACCCCACCCATCATCATGTTATCACCTATCCTGTGGTTAGGGGGTAACATTTAATTTTTGGACAACCACTTTAAGAGACAAAGTTTTTTTTTGTTTTTTTTTCCCATGTCAAAAGTAATGTATTTCTAGGCTGGTCCATCAATGTGGGGCTGAGCTACAATTCCAGTCACAGCCCATGGACAATTTCGTGAGGGTCCTGGTGGTTTGACTCCCGTCGATAACACATTCATGGCACATCCTTTTGTACTCTGGCTGTCATTATGGGGCTAGCTGGTTGTCACTGACTGTAGGGGCACTATAGCCACTATTATGGGGGCATGCTGGCTATCATTATGGGGTCATGCTGGCTGTCATTATGGGGTCATGCTGGCTGTCATTGTCGGAACATGCTGGCTGTTATTATGGGGACATGCTGGCTATCATTATGGGGACATGCTGGCTGTCATTATGGGGTCATGCTGGCTGTCATTATGGAGGCATGCTGACTGTCATTATGGGGGCATGCTGGCTTTCATTATGGGGGCATGCTGGCTGTCATTGTGGGGACATGCTGGCTGTCATTATGGAGGCATGCTGACGGTCATTATGGGGACATGCTGGCTGTTATTATGGGGGCATGGGGATGTCATTGTGGGGACATGCTGGCTGTCAATATGGAGGCATGCTGGCTGTCATTATGGGGGCATGCTGGCTGTCATTGTGGGGACATGCTGGCTGTCATTATGGAGGCATGCTGGCTGTCATTATGGGGGCATGCTGGCTTTCATTATGGGGGCATGCTGGCTGTCATTGTGGGGACATGCTGGCTGTCATTATGGAGGCATGCTGACGGTCATTATGGGGACATGCTGGCTGTTATTATGGGGGCATGGGGATGTCATTGTGGGGACATGCTGGCTGTCATTATGGGGGCATGCTGGCTGTCATTATGGGGTCATGCTGGCTGTCATTGTCGGAACATGCTGGCTGTTATTATGGGGACATGCTGGCTGTCATTATGGGGACATGCTGGCTGTCATTATGGGGTCATGCTGGCTGTCATTGTCGGAACATGCTGGCTGTTATTATGGGGTCATGCTGGCTGTCATTATGGGGTCACGCTGGCTGTCATTGTGGGGGCATGCTGGCTGTTATTATGGGGACATGCTGGCTGTCATTATGGGGTCATGCTGGCTGTCATTGTCAGAACATGCTGGCTGTTATTATGGGGACATGCTGGCTGTCATTATGGGGACATGCTGGCTGTCATTGTCGGAACATGCTGGCTGTCATTATGGGGACATGCTGGCTGTCATTATGAAGGCAGTCAATATGGGGACATGCTGGCTGTCATTATGGGGACATGCTGGCTGTTACTATGTGGGCATGGGGATGTCATTGTGGGGGCATGTTGGCTGTCATTATGGGGACACGCTGGCTGTCATTGTGGGGGCATGGGGATGTTATTGTGGGGACATGCTGGCTGTCAATATGGGGACATGCTGGCTGTTATTATGTGGGCATGGGGATGTCATTGTGGGGGCATGTTGGCTGTCATTATGGGGACACGCTGGCTGTCATTGCGGGGCATGCTGGCTGTCATTATGGGGACACGCTGGCTGTCATTGCGGGGGCATGCTGGCTGTCATTATGGGGACACGCTGGCTGTCCTTGTGGGGGCATGCTGGCTGTCATTATGGGGACACGCTGGCTGTCATTGTGGGGGCATGCTATCATTATGGGGACACGCTGGCTGTCATTGTGGGGGCATGCTGGCTGTCATTATGGGGACATGCTGGCTGTCATTGTGGGGGCATGCTGGCTGTCATTATGGGGTCATGCTGGCTGTTATTATGGGGACATGCTGGCTGTCATTATGGGGACATGCTGGCTGTTATTATGGGGACATGCTGGCTGTCATTATGGGGTCATGCTGGCTGTCATTGTCGGAACATGCTGGCTGTCATTATGGGGACATGCTGGCTGTCATTATGAAGGCAGTCAATATGGGGACATGCTGGCTGTCATTGTCGGAACATGCTGGCTGTCAATATGGGGACATGCTGGCTGTCATTATGGGGACATGCTGGCTGTTATTATGTGGGCATGGGGATGTCATTGTGGGGGCATGTTGGCTGTCATTATGGGGACACGCTGGCTGTCATTGTGGGGGCATGGGGATGTTATTGTGGGGACATGCTGGCTGTCAATATGGGGACATGCTGGCTGTTATTATGTGGGCATGGGGATGTCATTGTGGGGGCATGTTGGCTGTCATTATGGGGACACGCTGGCTGTCATTGCGGGGGCATGCTGGCTGTCATTATGGGGACACGCTGGCTGTCCTTGTGGGGGCATGCTGGCTGTCATTATGGGGACACGCTGGCTGTCATTGTGGGGGCATGCTATCATTATGGGGACATGCTGGCTGTCATTGTGGGGGCATGCTGGCTGTCATTATGGGGACACGCTGGCTGTCATTGTGGGGGCATGCTGGCTGTCATTGTGGGGGCACGCTGGCTGTCATTATGGGGACACACTGGCTGTCATTGTGGGGGCATGCTGGCTGTCATTGTGGGGGCATGTTGGCTGTCATTGTGGGGGCATGCTGTCATTATAGGGACATGCTGGCTGTCATTATGGGGACACGCTGGCTGTCATTGTCGGAACATGCTGGCTGTCAATATGGGGACATGCTGGCTGTCATTATGGGGACATGCTGGCTGTTATTATGTGGGCATGGGGATGTCATTGTGGGGGCATGTTGGCTGTCATTATGGGGACACGCTGGCTGTCATTGTGGGGGCATGGGGATGTTATTGTGGGGACATGCTGGCTGTCAATATGGGGACATGCTGGCTGTTATTATGTGGGCATGGGGATGTCATTGTGGGGGCATGTTGGCTGTCATTATGGGGACACGCTGGCTGTCATTGCGGGGGCATGCTGGCTGTCATTATGAGGACACGCTGGCTGTCCTTGTGGGGGCATGCTGGCTGTCATTATGGGGGCATGCTATCATTATGGGGACACGCTGGCTGTCATTGTGGGGGCATGCTGGCTGTCATTGTGGGGGCATGCTGGCTGTCATTGTGGGGGCACGCTGGCTGTCATTATGGGGACACGCTGGCTGTCATTTTGGGGGCATGCTGGCTGTCATTGTGGGGGCATGCTGTCATTATAGGGACATGCTGGCTGTCATTATGGAGGCATGCTGGCTTGCATTATGGGGACACGCTGGCTGTCATTGTGGGGGCATGCAGTCATAATGGGGACATGCTGGCTGTTATTATGGGAGCATGCTGGCTGTCATTATGGGGACATGCTGGCTGTTATTATGTGGGCATGGGGATGTCATTGTGGGGGCATGCTGGCTGTCATTGTGGGGGCTGGTATAATTAAGAAGTGGCTAAATAGAATTTTCAACAATTTACAGAAAAACGAAAGAAGGCGACACAAGGATTGATAATTACAGGGGATTGTTTTATTATAGGTGGAAACATTCTTCGAAACGTTATGTACTAGAAAGTGACCACTTTCAGCTGCTAGGGAATAACAAGGCTCATCGTCTACCACACAGGATAGGCAGTAATCTTAGCGTGCACAACTTAAAAATGGCGGCAAGGCTGTTTTCGACATTTCTGTGTTTCCTGTCATTGGCCTCATAGCTGGCCGAAACGACCTAACAACCAATTATCTGTGAGAGGCGTGTCATACAGCTGTGGGATACAACGATAGGCCGCAGCCTACAGCGTACTGATTGGCTGCGGACAACTACTTGCCTGTAATTGGTCTAGCGCCGCACTCTAAGCGCTGTGATTGGTTGAAAGCTCCTGAAGTTTCTAGAGTGCGGAAGAAAGATCTGGAAGGTTCTGGAGGTGGAGCTGCGTCTGTACAAGAGACTGGCTGTCACTGAGCCTGAGCAGAGGAGTCACCACGGGCGTTATATTCAGGTACGTGGTGCTGAGGGACAAGCACTTTACTGACCAGGTCTCTTTTTTGTTTGTATTGGTGCACCTTGTTGCTGTATAGGGTGGCAGTCTCCGGGGCAGTGGGCATGTTTCTGTAGAAGGTGGGCGTTCTTGAGATAAGAGGAGACAGGGCAATATATCTAATTCATGGCACTCTCTTCTGGAGAGTTTCTGCCTATGGAGGAAATACTTCCATATGACGCGATTGGATCATCATCTTTTACTATGGTCCGAGTTATAGTCTAATGGATAATTGTTCTGATTGGAGCTTAACCCCCTTTAACTTTCAACATCTGTTTGCTTGCTTGCAGTGAGTAGAAACTCTCATTAAAAAAAAAAAAAATAGTTTGGGCTGAAATTCGTCACATACCTAATACTTCTCACCGCTGAGGGTTTGTTACTATTGCATCCAGTCTAAACGATCCTTTGTAAGGTAAACGGCATGAATGTCTTCTGTCACTCGTACATTGTAGCAAAGAGCGAGAGAGAAGACGTGCTGCTGAAGTGTTTACCTCTAATCTAAACTGGATACAATAGTAACAAACCCCTCAGCTGTGAGCAGTATTATGTCTGTATAAATTTTAGGCCTCTGGATGTAAACCGTAAAGTTTCCTGGTCGTTGATGGCAAGCAGAGATCTTGAAAATGGCGAGGGATTGAAACAAAGTCTATGAATAAACTGCAAAACTTTTTTAACAAGGTCGTTCAAATTCAGTTTTAGAAAACGTGGCCTCTGAGTTGGGACAGCGTGTATAAAACGTGGCGCTCGTCTGACCGCTATGATCATGTGTGTAGAGAAGCCTTCTAGGCGGCCTTGGCGTGTGATGTGTGCGGTCCATGGCGTTCCTCTGTGTATTATGATTATCCGTAACGCTGCGCTCTGTGGAGCACTACTACACTTACCATAGCATTACGCCACAGTTATAGCCCCGGCCACGTACATCCCTTTCTGGGAAAGCTGGGTGACGAGAGTGACTGCCGTTCCTGCTCGTATACAGGTTATCACCCAGAGTCCTCAGTTGAATATCTGCTTAATTCCGAAGTACACCCCTGTTCCTTGCTAAAATAATCTTAAAGTGTACCCCCACCCGCCTGATAGACTCTCCTACATGTTGGGTGGTTGCTGTGGTAACCCTTCGACGCCCAGAGTTTTGCGCACGAGTCCAATACAAGTAAATGGGACCAGTGCAAGATATTCCCCTGTGTGTCGTGGAGTTGACAAGGCAAATGTGCTGCCCAGAGCGCAGGAGGGTCTCTCCATGTCTGATGTCAGGTCGGAGATCATAAGTGACGGGACACTTTAAGGCTTTGTTTACGCAGTGCAGATTTGCATCCATTTTTTTTTTGATTTTTTTTTTTCCAGTCAAACGCAGAATTGGATCCAGGAGAGCAGACCTATATAAAAGGAAGGTCTTATAGGTTTTATGTTCCGTTCCTGGTTTTAGTGTAAAAAAAATGCATGCAAAAATCTGCAGTGAATCTGCACTGTGTGAACAAGGCCTAAAGGGGTTGTCTGATCAAGACAACCACTTCTTGATATGAAGCAAGCCTGTATTGTAGCGTGTTCAACTCCTGAAAGCCACGGTGGTCACCTGAAAAGTAATCCTATGTGCCAGTCACAAATAAATGGGTGTCTGTCAGATCGGGAGTAGCAGTTCTCCACTCTGGCTTAAAGGTGTTTTCCCATATTGGACATTTATGGCATATCCACAGGATATGCCATAAAAGTCCGATAGATGCGGGTCTCACCTCTGGGACCCGTACTTGTCTCTAGAATGGGGACCCCTGAACCCTGTTCTAGCTTGCTTGCGCTGCCTCCCAGCCACTTCCTGGGAGTTACAGAAACAGCCGCGTGCTCGCTGAGCTACGCTGTTTCCGGACTTTTATGGCATATCCTGTGGATACGCCGTAATTGTCCAGGATGGGAAAACCCCTTGAAAGAGGAGTTCTTTAGCGGGGAACTCCCCCATATGATGTCTTTTAGGGTGCATGGAAAGGGATGGTCTTATTTTATATTTTTAAGTTGAACGGTGATCAAGTTGATTTCTTAGACCTGGTGACCATATTGATGATGTTTGTCCAGGATGTCTTCTGTTTTCTGCTCGGGTCCTAATTCTTGTTTTGATCTCCATCCTTCTTGCCTCCTGTTTTCTGCACATAATCCTCTTCTCCATTGAGCTGTTATTAATGTCTCTTCCATTCCTTCACAGGTGTCTGCGTACATTACCATAACTGGAAAGATCACCCAGAAACATGGGCAAAGATTATTACAAGACTCTTGGATTGGCCAAGGGGGCATCGGAGGAGGACATCAAGAAGGCCTATAGGAAACAAGCCCTGAAATATCATCCAGATAAAAACAAGGACCCTGGGGCTGAAGAGCGCTTTAAAGAGATTGCAGAGGCCTACGATGTGCTGAGCGACCCTAAAAAGAGAGAGATATTCGACAAGTACGGAGAGGAGGGTACGTACAGGTTCTGACCTGCTAATAAAAATCCCATGGGTGGAGAGTTGTCAAAAGTAGCGGAAGGGAAAAGTGTAGCAACCAATCAAATTCCAGCAATAGTTTTTCAGAGGCTCTTGGGGGAAATAAAAGATACAACCTGATTGGTTGTAATGGACGTGCTCAACTTTGCCCTTGCACTGGTTATTAAAGGGGTATTCCAGCCACAAACCTGTATCTCCTATTCACTAGTTAGGTGATAAATGCTAGATCGGTGGGATGCCGACCGCTGTGCTTGGCTGTTTCTGTGACACATAGACTTTGAATGGAGGGGAAGCTTGACCACTGTTCCATTCATACTCTACTATGCTGTAATTGTGGGGGGTGGGGTCTCAGCAGTTGGACACCATCAATATAACATTTATCACCTATCCACTGGATAGGTGGTAAATGTTTGTCTGGAATACCCCTTAACGCCCGGCACGGGTTTCCTGTGCTGGCTAAAGCGGGTTTCGGGCAGTCTAAAGACAGCCGGACACCTGCACTAACAGGCGGGATCGATCTCAACATTGATCTCACCCGTTTAACCCCTTAGATGCGGCGCTCGCTATTGAGAAGTGGTTTGGGAGGTTAGGATGCTCCCTCTCACACCCCATCGGCAACCTGCAATTGCATTCGCAGGGTACCAATGGCTTCTATGGCAGACGGGAGCCTAAGAAAGGCCCCCAGGTCTGCCTGTGGTGAATGCCTGCTAAGCCATGCCTGAGGCATGACCCAGCAGGTGCCTGTCAGTTTTACACTGACAGGCAATAATCTGCAATACAGAAGCATTGCAGTGTATTATAAAAGCAATCAGAAGATCGCATAGTGAAGTCCCCCAGTGGGACTAAAAATAAAGTTATCAAAAAGTTTAATAAAGTTAATAAGTAATAATCCCAAATAAAAAAATGAAAAACCCAATTTTTCTCTTATAAAATACTTTTAATATGAAAAAAAACAAAAAACAACATTACACAAGTTTGGTATCGCCGCGTCCGTAACGACCCCACTTATAAAGCGATTCTGTTATTTAACCCGGACGGTGAACGCCGTAAAAAATAAAATAAAAAACCATGCCAGAATTGCTGTTTTCTGTTCATCATGCCTTCAAATGATTTGATAAACAGTGATCGAAAAGTTGCATGTACTCCAAAATGGTACCAATAAAAACTAGAAGTCGTCTTGCAAAAAACAAGCCCTCATACAACTGCATCGGCGTAAAAAGAAAAAAATGATGGCTCTTAAAACATGGCGACACAAAAACAAATTTTGAAAAAAGTGTTTTACTGTGTAAAACATACAAAATCTATATAAATTTGGTATCGCCAGAATCTTAACGACCCACTGAATAAAGTTATGTTATTTATACCACACAGTAAACAGCGTAAATCTAAGACGCAAAAAAGAATGGCGAAATTTGTTGTTTTTTTTTTCATTTGGAATGCGACGATGGAAAAAGGCAAAAAGTAGCTTGGTCATTAAGTTTTAAAATAGCCTGGTCATTAAGGGGTTAATCTCCACCGATGTGCAATTTTGTTTTATGAAGGTACTTGGGTTCATATATTGGAACCCCAAGCACCCCTTCATACCTCTTACATTTCCATCCAGACCGATTGGCCAGCTAAACAACTTTACTATAAGGGTATGTTCACTCGACAACGCCAAATACGTCTGAAATTACGGAGCAGTTTCCAGGAGAAAACGGCTCCTGAATTTCAGATGTTTTTACAAGTGCACGCGTTTTTCGCGGCATCTTTTACGGACGTAATTGGAGCTGGTTTTCATTAGAGTCAATGAAAAACGGCTCCAATTACGTCCCAAGAAGTGTCCTGCACTTCTTTGACGCGGCCATAATTTTACGCGCCGTCTTTTGACACAGACGCGTAAAATCGTAAAACCCATTGCAAGCAATGGGCAGATGTCTGCCGACGTATTGGAGCCGACTTTTCAGGTGTAGTTCGAGGCGTAAAACGTCCCTATTACGCCTGAAAATTGGTCGTGTGCACATACCCTTACAGAGCCATGGAGCTCTTTTTTCCCCATCAATATTGCCATACGAGTGCTTGTTTTTTGCGGGACGAGTTGTAGACTTTCACGGCACCGTTTTATTGTACCATATAATGTATTGGAAAACTGGAAAAAAATATTTGTGCGGTGGAATAGGAAAAAAAACTGGCATTCTTCTAGCTTTTTTTTGTTTTTACAGCGTTTACCGTGTAGTAAAAGGGGCATGTTAACTTTATTCTGTGGGTCAATACGATTACGGTGATACCAAATTTATATAGAGTTTTTTTTTTTTTTTTTTTTTTGTTTTACTACTTTTACAAGGAAAAAATTGATTGTTAGAAACAATTTGTGTTTTGTCGCCATATCCTGAGGCGTAACTTTTTTTGCGGGGCGACTTTAGTTTCTATTGGTTCCATTTTGGGGTACATGAGACTTTTTGATCACTTCTTATTCCATTTTTTGGTGGGAGATGAAGTGACCAAAAAAACAGCGATTCTGGCGTTTTTTAGTTTTTTGCGGCGTTCACCGTGCGGACTAAATAATATATTGTCATTGCTCAGACTTTGGTATCGTCACGTCTGTAAGTTATGTTACTTTTTTTATTTTTTATTTTTTTACATTGTGCTTGAGGAAAAATGGAAAAGGTGTGTTTTTGTTTTTTATACTCTTCCCCCTATGGGACTGGGACCAGCGATCGTTAAATCACTTGCATTTTATACGGCAATACTAATGTATTGCAGTATATCGTGATACTGACAGGCTCCTAGTACAAAAATGGCAACTGGAGGCCTTCATCAGGCTGCCATGCCAACCAACGGCACCCCGCGATCACGTTGATTGGGGGGCCGTTGGAACGTTACAGGGGTCTGCCCCTGTTTCTAGCAATGCTACAATCGCAGAAGTTGACGGGTTAGACAAGCAGGATCTCGCTCGTTACCCTGAAGTGTTGACTGTAAGGGTATGTTCACACGCTGAGTCAAAAACGCTGAGTCAAAAACAGCACCTGATTTTTCAGACGTTTTTTGAGCAACTCGCATTTTTCACGCCGTTTTTGGAGCTGTTTTCAATAGTCTATGGGAAAACTGCTCCAAAAACGTCCCAAGAAGTGACCTGCACTTCTTTTGACGAGGCTGTAATTTTACGCGTCGTCTTTTGACAGCGACTTGTAAAATGACAGCTCGTCTGCACAGAACATCGTAAGACCCATTGAAAGCGATGGGCAGATGTTTGCCGACGTATTGGAGCCGTCTTTTCAGGCGTAATTCGAGGCGTAAAACGCCTGAAAATAGGTTGTGTGAACCCAGCCCGACACACACAGCCAGCATGCTCGTTCTATGGAGCGGGCTCAGCCCGTGAGCTGGCTCCATATTCCCCCACCCAACGTGCGCTCTAACTATCTCTATCGGGAAGGGGTTATTGTACACCTCACTAGTTCTGTTTAGATGGCTGGAAAGCCTCATGTTCTCGGTGACCTTAGATTTTGGCTCCTAGACTAGATGGTGACCACAATGAGCATTCCTTTAGTCAGAGCTACAGGTGTGGCATCAGGATATCACCTGGCAACTGATACATATCCACCCTGCATGCCTCAATAAACCTGTGTGGGCATGTTTTATTAGCACATGGCGTCTCGTAGTGTAAAAGCCTTCCTCGTGTTGGGTATGCTATACCATCTCTCTTGGCAAAATGAGGGCAGGGCACGATCTCATCGCTTCCTTCAGCCTGACAGTGTCTATGAGGGTCCAGCTATTTATTAAAATGTATCAATTGATGAGAAGACGATTCCAGATTATTATGTGCACATCAGAACCCACAACATTGGGTTTTATGTGTCCGATGACTCCCCCCCTCTGACCTTGTTACTTCTACTCATGATTTATTTCACTTCCATTTGCTCCATTGTCAGGAGACGTGACTGTTCTTCAATCACGAGCAGGTCCTGTCCTGCCGGAGCCTCGCTGTTCCCGCAGATCAGGACTTGTCTTCTGCTTTGTATCTTTTCGCTTAGTTTTTGTCATCTGCTGTTTTACCTGCGTTCTACGTGTCACAAGTGTTCCTAATCCGTAGCCGTAAGTGTATTCGTTTTAATAGTCTTAGGCCCCTTCATATCACATTTTTGCCCTGAGTTTAGCATCTACACCAGGAAAGCTCCTGGGATACTCACTAAATGTGTCCATGGGGGGCCTATTCGTCTGATGGAGGTCAAAAGTGTGTCTGTTTGGCCTCTGTCAGGCCGGTATACGTCTCTTACATACAATGGGATTGTATGTGCAGTACATGGGGTGTGTTTTTAACGTGGGTGACTGATGCATGCTTCACAGGCATCCGTTTTAACTTGTACGTCATGGGCTTTTTAATAGCTCTTCATTACTTTAAATCAATACCATAATAGCCTATGGGTAAAGGATGCATCAAATTTAACATCCGACTCTGGGGGGGGGGGGGAACCTGCACGGCGCCACATAGTGCAAAGTAAATGATGATCGACAATTTGATTTAACAAGGAAGCAAGGCAAATGCTCACCTTATCAGATACTTACCCAAAAAACAGGCTTTGTTCACATCCCAACGCTAGACCCAGCAATGTCTAATATATCGCTGATGAAGCAATCTGATATTTTTTTTTAGCAATTAAATCTTGGACATTAATAGAAAACAACCCAAAAATGAAGGTGCCAGGTGCAATGATCCAGCTCCATGGGCTACCTGTCTCCCAAGATTTGTCTGGCCCCAGTTACCGGTCAATAATACTTTTTATTAACCCCTTCCCTCTTTAGCCACTTTTGACCTTCCTGACCGAGCCTCATTTTTCAAATCTGACATGTTTCACTTTTATGTGGTAATAACTCCGGAATGCTTTTACCTATCCAAGCGATTCTGAGATTGTTTTCTCGTGACACATTGGACTTTATGTTACTGGCAAAATTTCCTCGATATGTTCAGTATTTAATTGTGAAAAACACCAAAATTTTGCGAAAAATTGCTTTTTTTCTCAACTTAAATGTATCTGCTTGTAAGACAGGCAGTTATACCACACAAAATTGTTGCTAATTAACATTCCCCATATGACTACATTAGATAGGATGTTCAAAAACTGATGCCATTTATTTTTCTAAGACGTTACAAGGCTTAGAACTTTAGCAGCAATTTCTCACATTTTCAAGAAAATTTCAAAAGGCTATTTTTACAGGGACCAGTTCAGTTGTGAAGTGGCTTTGAGGTCCTTATATATTAGAAACCCCCAAAAAGTCACCCCATTTTAAAAACTTCACCCCTCAAAGTATTCAAAACAGCATTTAGAAAATTTCTTAACCCTTTAGACTTTTCACAGGAATTAAAGCAAAGTAGAGGTGAAGTTTACAAATTTCAGATTTTTTTTGCAGAAATTAATTTTTAATCCAATTTTCTTTATAACACAAAGTTTTACCAGAGAAATGCAACTCAATATTTATTGCCCAGGTTCTGCAGTTTTAGGAAATATCCCACATGTGGCCGTAGCGTGTTACTGGACTGAACAGTGGAAATCCCCCAAAAGTGACCCCATTTGGGAAACTACACACCAAGGAAATTATCTAGAGGTGTAGTGAGAATTTTGACCGCACAGGTTTTTTACAGAAATTATTGGAAGTAGGCCGTAAAAATTAATATCTAAATTTTTTCAAAAAAATGTAGGTTTAGGATTTTTTTTTTTTTCTCATTTCCACAAGGACTAAAGGAGAAAAAGCACCACCAAATTTGTAAAGCAATTTCTCCCGAGTAAAACAATACCCCACATAAACGGCTGTTTGGACACACGGCAGGGCTTAGAAGGCATGGAGCACCATTTGGTTTTTGGAGTTGACATTTAGCAGGAATGGTTTTCCGGAGGCTATGTCACATTTACAAAGCCCCTGAGGGGACAAAACAATGAAAATTCCCAAAAAGTGATTCCATTTAGGAAACTACAACCCTTGAGGAATTCATATAGGGGTGTAGTAAGCATTTAGACCCCATAGATGTTTCATAGAATTGGGCAGTGAAAATAAAAACAATCCTTTTTCTTCAATAAGACGTAGCTTTAGCGCAACATTTTTCATTTTCTCAACAAATAAAGGAAAAAAAAAGAACCCAACATTTGTAAAGCAATTTCTCCCGAGTACGGCAATACCCTATATGTGGTCAGAAACTGCTATTTGGGCACACGGCAGGGCTCAGAAGGGAAGTAGCGCCATTTGGAGTGCAGATTTTTCTGGATTGGTTTCTGGGCGCCTGTGGGACCAAAACAGTGGAAACCCACCAGAAGTGACCCCATTTTGGAAACTACACCCCTCAATGCATTTACCTAGTGGTGTAGTGAGCATGTTAACCCCGCAGGTGTTTTATAGAAATTAGTGTGCACTCCATGTTGCAGAGTGAAAATGGGATTTTTTCCATAGATATGCCAATATGTGGTGCCCGGCTTGTGCCACCATAACAAGACAGCTCTCTAATTATTATGCGGTGTTTCCCGGTTTTAGAAACACCCTACATGTGGCCCTAATCTTTTGCCTGGACAAAAGTGAAAGAGTACCATGCGAAATTGAGGCCTAATTTGGTGATTTACAAAGTATTGGTTCACAATTGCAGAGGCTCTGATGTGAAATAATAAAAAGAAACCCCTGAGAAGTGACCCCATTTGGAAACTGCACCCCTCAAGGCATTTATAAAGGGGTGTAGTGAGCATTTTCACCCCACAGGTCTTTTCCATAAATGAATGCGCTGCGGATGGTGCAAATTAAAAATTTATATTTTTCCCTAGATATGCCATTCAGTGGCAAATATGTCATGCCCAGCTTATGACACTGGGACACACACCCCAAAAATTGTTAAAAGGGTTCTCCCGGGTATGACGATGCCATATATGTGGAAGGAAACTGCTGTTTGGGCACGCTGTAGGGTTCAGAGCGGAGGGAGCGCCATTTGGCTTTTGGAAAGCGGATATTGCTTGGTAGTAGTTTTGTTTGGAGTTTTACTGGTATTTCAGTTTATAATGTGGGAGTACATGTAAGCTGGGCAGAGTATATCAGGGGCATAGTCAGGTGGTATAATAATGGGGTAAAAAAACAATAAAATGATCCATAGATGTGTGTTACGCTGTGAAGCAATCCTTTCTGCACAGGCCGGTGTCGCACTGATATATGGCGTCCTTTCTTATGCCACTTTTGGTCCACACTCCGCACCTTTGCAGTTTGGGGAATTTTGCTGGGAAAGTGTTGTCCTGGTATAATACGGGCACCGGTGCTTCCAGCGGATATGTTTGGGCCCTCCCTTTCCTAGTTCCCTAATTTTTGGTCCTTGATAAATCACCTCCTCAAACAACTGCATATGTTTTATTTCCTGACTTATTGGAGCCATAACTAATTTTATTTTTTCATAGACGTAGTTGTACGAGGGCTTTTTTTTTTGCGGGACGAGCTGTAGTTATTGGTACCATTTTGGGGTACATGCGACTTTTTGATCACCTTTTACCTTATTTTTTGGGAGACCAGGTAAACAAAAAAACGCAATTCTGGCATAGTTTTATTTTGGTTTTTTTATACAGCGTTCGCCAAGCGTTATAAATTACATGTTACCTTTATTCTGCGGGTCAGTACGATTCCGGCGATACCTAATTTATAGGACTTTTTTATGTTTTACAACTTTTTGCAGAATAAAACTACTACGAGCTATAGTTTTTATAGGTACAATTTTTGGAATACGTGCGACTTTTTGATAATTTTTTATTCCAATATTTATAGCTGAAAGTGACCAAAAAACAAACTCTGGTATAGTGTTTTTTTTTTTTTTTGTTTTTTTTTTATGTGGTTCACCGCGTGCAATAAATAATATAATATTTTGATACCTCAGGTCGTTAGTCGTGGCGATACCAAATATGTATGGTTTATTGTTTTTTTTTTCAATAATAAAAGGACTTGATAAAACGCAATCCCCCTTTTTACTCTTATTTTATTACTTGCAACTTTTATTGTTTTCAAACGTTTTATTTTTTTTCACTTTTTTTTTACACTTTTTTTCTCAAGTCCCACTAGGACTTGAAGGTCCAGCTGTCAGATTTATTTTTTTTCTAATACATTGCACTACCTACGTAGTGCAATGTATTAGATCTGTCAGTTATTCACTAACAGCAAGCCGATTAGGCTTTTCCTCCCGGCGGGGCCTAATCGGCTTCCGTAATGGCAGAGCATGAGACCATTGTGTCTCCTGTTGCCATAACAGCAGTCGCCAGTCCCAATTGCCTGTCAGGGCTGGCGATCTGCTAGTAACCGCTACGATGCAGCAATCGCTTTCGAGGGGTTAATGGTAGGGATCGGAGCTAGCTTCGGTTCCTGCCGTTACAGGTGGATGTCAGCTGTAACATACAGTTGACTTCCACCGCTGATGACGCCGGATCAGCTCCTGACCCGGCGCCATCTTGCCGGCGGCTACGGAAGCCGATCAGGCTCCGCCGCCGGGCGGATCTTGACCGGTTTCCGTGCTAGGCAGACCGGGAGGCCAGTATTAGGCCTCCGGTTGCCATTGCAGCCACCGGAACCCCGGCAATTTCATTGCTGGGGTTCCGATGAGCTGCAAACACCTTAAGTGCAGCGATCGCGTTTGAGCGCTGCACTTAAGGGGTTAATGGCGGGGATCGAAGCTAATTTCGGTCCCCGCCGTTACAGTTGGATGTCAGCTGTAAGATACAGCTGAGATCCGACGATGATGGCACCGGCTCAGCTTCTGAGCCGGTGCCAAACATTTGGCGTATGGGTACGGCAAAATGTGGGAAGTCAATGCTTTCCATGGTGTACCCATACGGCAAATGTCGGGAAGGGGTTAAAGCGAAACCGGTTCCGCTTTCCTTATGCCATCCATATCAAAGCTTAGCTAGTGGGCACAATTATCCCCATTAAATGCCCCCTAGGTAACCAATTTGATGGCCAGAAGAAAGCTTTACTACATGTCTGAGGGCTGACAGAAAAGAAGTATGCTGCGTTTGATGTATTTGCTTGTAAACTAGTAACATTAGTTGTTTCTTTTTTTGATCAGGTCTGAAGGGAACCCCAGGTGGGGGATGTGGTGGTGGTGGCGGTCAGAATGGTCCTTCCTTCAGTTACTCATTCCATGGAGATCCTCATGCTATGTTTTCAGAGTTCTTTGGTGGTCGTAACCCGTTTGATTCCTTTTTTGGAAGGGGAGATGAGGATATGGACACGGAGGACCCCTTCTCAGGGTTCGGCATGGGCGGTTTTAACCATTTAGGCGGCTTCCCCAGGGCTCCACATGGCCGTCGTGAGGCAGGCCCTAGGAAGCAAGACCCTCCAGTGCTCAGGGAGCTGCCTGTTTCTCTAGAAGAAATCTTTACCGGTTGCACCAAGAAGATGAAGATCTCTCACAAACGTCTGGGCCCAGATAGAAGGAGCCTGCACACGGAGGATAAGATCCTAACCATCCAAGTGAAAAGGGGGTGGAAGGAGGGTACGAAGATCACTTTCCCTAAGGAGGGCGATGAGACTCCGACCAATATCCCAGCAGATATTGTGTTTGTGCTGAAAGATAAACCTCATTCGGTGTTCAAGAGAGATTCGTCTAATGTGGTCTACACAGCAAAGATCGGCCTGCGAGAGGTGAGATTGTGTGTGTGTGTGTATGTATGTATGTATGTGTGTGTGTGTGTGTGTGTGTGTGTGTGTGTATGTATGTGTATATATATATATATATATATATATATATATATAGCTACATTGAACAAAAAAGCCAAAATTGGCTTTGTCCCCAAAGGGGTTAATTAAAGTGCAAAAAAAAAAAAAAGCATCCAGCAGGGGTTTGCTCACTTATTTTAGCAGGCTGTATAATTGCATTGCTATTCCCCCCCCTACAGCGACACGATTTGGGGTCCCAGCATTGTTAACCCACAGACATTTACTATCAACCAATCTGGTTGTTGATGCTTTACAAAACTTCTTTGTCACCATTTCCGCAGTCCCTACGTTCTCCTTTACATCAGATGACATGCCGCCATCTATGTGGATAACACCGCTTAGAGCGGTGGTCTCCAATCTGTGGCCCTCTATCTGTTACAACATGTGCCAAGCCATGCTGGTAATTCTTGTTCTGTGACAACTCGAGAGACACAGGTTGGAGAAAACAGTCTTAGTAGAATTTACTGGACTACGTGTCAATCTTGCCATTGAGGAACTCCATCCTGAAATGGTTGATTGCAGGGTGACAGACAATCGGTTTAGGGCCCCTTTTAAAATGCTATTTCTACAGTGTTGTTCTATATAATCTCTTACCATTGATTTCTCTTCTCCCAGGCTCTCTGTGGCTGCTCAGTCAACGTCCCCACTTTGGACGGTCGCACCATTCCAGTGGTCAGCAAAGACATCATCAACCCAGGGACCAAGCGCAGGATTCACGGAGAAGGACTTCCACTCCCCAAGGCCCCTGAACAGCGGGGGGATCTCATAGTGGAGTTTGATATACGCTTCCCTGAACGTCTGACTACATCTTCTCGGGAAACACTAGAACGGGTCCTGCCTGCACAATGATTACGCTGACCCCACATAAGATGACACAGACCAAAGCGGTACTGACAGGCCTGCTCCGCACGCCTTCAGTGCCTAGGAAGTTGGAAAAAATGTGGGCCATCGTGCAAGGCACACCATAAACCTAAAAAAAAAATGTTTCATTTTTTTTTATCTTCTCTCATCTCACATTTTAATACATGGGCTGCACCAATATAGCAAAAGATGTTCTGAACCTTTCCATCCAGCTAGCACTGAACGTCTTAAAGGTGGAGACGATTTTCAAGCCCTCTGAATATGATTCCGCTGTTTAGTTAGATAGAAGGGGGAGGGTGTCTGCACTTATTACATAGTGTTGTGTTTTAAAATGAAATCTGCTGGGCACTGGCACTTGCAAGTACAGAGAGTAAGGTGCACATGCAGGCGTCCGTAGCTTGAGATGCTGCAGTCCTATGTAAAAAGTTACATTGCTTACCATTCATCTCATTCTTTAAATCTCATATCACCATGAATTCTAATATGGTTGCAGCAAATTAACCCATTATTCTGCCCTGTGAGGTATTGCGCCTGCCACATAGTGCCCCATTTTTGGAACAGGGAATGTGTTCCAGGTCAGCAGGGAGATCCGCATGTTTGGCCATTTCTAGCTCTCCTCCTGGAAGTGGTCCTGAGAAAATAGGGCCCATTCAGAAAATTCTTCTCATCTCACTACAATTGTTTGTTTTTATGGTGCCCTCATTGTTGAGTACATGTTACAAAGCCTTGTTTTAAATGGAAGACACATCCAGATTTTTTTTTATTTGTTGTATTCATAATTGTTTTTGTGTTTGTTTTTTTTTTTTTTATATATATATATATATATATATATATATATATATATATATATATATATATATATATAAAAAAAAAAAGCTCATTTTACTTTTTGCTTTTGCAGTTATTAGAACCGGCCACTAGCTGGTGCTGATCATCTGCTTTTTGGCTTCAATATGAAATGAAAGTTTAGCAGCTTAGACTCATTTGGAAAATAACTGGCTCACTCCAGTGTCCCTGGTATAAATACATTTGTATTTGTGTTGTAAATATTATATATATTTTAATGCCATTGTTCTGTGTACATGTTTCATGCTGTAAATACATGATCTGCAGGTGACTAGAGCTGTGTGAGGGAAGGCTGGTGAATGATCTGTGATGTATGGCATTTGGATGCAGATTTTTGTCGTTGTATTGTTTGTATAAGACTATGACATTTCCTAGTACTGCCTGTATGTCCAGCGACTCTGTGGTGGCCACGTGATGCACTGTAAGAGTGGCATGGAGTCCTGGTCCACATATAAACATCTCCAAGAGGACTATCTCTAACACTTAATAAAGTATTTTCAATAATTCTTGTGCGTGTGACTTAATTCTCAGTCTATATCCTTTGGTTGGATGCAAAGCAGTCCTTGGATAAGCCAAAGTTGAATGGTTTCTCCTTTTAGATAAGGCTGGGTTCACACGAGCATGTTACGTCCGTAATGGACGGAACGTATTTCGGCCGCAAGTCCCGGACTGAACACAGTGCAGGGAGCCGGGCTCCTAGCATCATAGTTATGTACGATGCTAGGAGTCCCTGCCTCTGCGTGGAACTACTGTCCCGTACTGAAAACATGATTACAGTACGGGACAGTTGTCCTGCAGCGAGGCAGGGACTCCTAGCGTCGTACATAACTATGATGCTAGGAGCCCGGCTCCCTGCACTGTGTTCGGTCCGGGACTTGCGGCCTAAATACGTTCCGTCCATTACGGACGTAACATGGTCGTGTGAACCCAGCCTTACCCCTTTAAATTCAGCAGATCCCTTGGTGCCTTGCTGCCACTAAGGGTATGTTCACACTGAATTTTTTGCAGGCATAGAAATTTGCCTCAAAAGCAGATTTTGACATGCCTGCACTTTCTTTGCCGTGTTTTTAGGCAGCGGCCAAAGAAACACTGCGAAAAATGCTTTCTTCCTCCCATTGATGTCAGAGATGGAAATGCCTGAAGAAATCAGTGGGAGGCAAATTCTGACTTTTTTTTGCATGGTTTCTGCATCAAAAAACTTTGTGTGAACTAGGCCTAAGGGATAGGGCTCTGGCATTGCCATGGTGTCATGTTAGTGAGTGCTGCTATGGGGGAACAGCCCACTGTTGGTAGAGAAACAATCCTTCCAATGGGGGGGCACTACTGTATCCAGAAGGGAGTTGTTCACAGCAGACAACACTTTTTAAAATGCATCTCCAAATCTTTAATCCCTCTTGTATGTTGAGATCCATATTCTTGGCAATAGCAGTATTATAATAGTACTGGTAGAGTAAATTAAATTCTTTGCTGAGGTACCATTTTGTGTATACAGCGATCATATCCCATGTGTTTCCATGGTTACAGACGACAAACAAGTCCTGTGTGTAGTCTGATCCTGAAGTCGAAATCGAGTGACGCAAGACTGCTGCAACAGACTACACAAGGTTTGTTTGTAGTCTGTAACTATGGAGACAGATCTGCAAAGAAGCTGTAGACACCAAATGGTTGACAGCATTCCCTGAATGCATTCTTCTATAGGGAAGGTATTATCATTAGTCAGTCCGTTTAGTTGCCTTTACATCCTCTTAAATTGGGGACATGTGGACATGTTTTCAGACATTATAATGTTGCCCAGAAAAAATTGTGAACATCGACACTTGTGAGAGATGGAGTAATGGTCTCCTGAATGGCTTGCTCCGTATTGTTTCAGAATGCAGATCTAGCTCGTTCTCCTGTGTTCTTGGAGCCCTTCCAGGACGTTCCGCACCATGGTCAGGAAGCATTGTCTTGCTGAGAAAGTTCTTTTACAGATTTTCACCCCATAGAGGTGTACACTAGATGGTAATGTCCATATAGCCTGTACCCTGCAGTCTCCTGTAGAGCCAATATAACAGTCCACATTCCATTCCACCCCCAACACCAGCCTCAATGGGATGGTTCAATGGACGCAAGCTTTTCCTCCTATCTACATGGATCAACAGAAACTTCAAGAAATCTGGCAGGAAAATAATAAATACATGAATTCTTCCAGTATAGCATTAATCCAGGGTGGCGTTACCATGATATCAAGTTATGAGCGGATGTAAAATACAAATTTATCAGAACTTGGCATAGTTGTGTCGTTTCCTGTATTGCAGTCCATAGGTTTGAGTATCGACTTTGGAAACGAGGAGTAAAAAAAATTGGCCCGTTTCAAGGCGCATTCTGGCTGTTTAAATGACCTGGCAAAAGCAAATTTTTGGATCCGCCTGTAGCAAATCACAAAGCTGAACACCCAATTGGGGATGTGCATTGAATTGTCATCCATAACACAACTTCTGCTGTGTGGAGAGGGATGTACCAAGCGCAGCCAGTTACTTTCTTACACATTGCTACTACAATTGTAAATGTCTTGGTCTGGAATCTAGATTTTCACCCTGAAAACCAAGAACCAGTTATGCCAACCTGTCCACGCATATACCAGTTCTCACTCTGGGTGCCCCAGCATTTCATCTTTACACAGGCACAAAGCAAAAAGTGCCTATGAGTAAGAAAATCTGTTAAATCCAGTTTCCCATGTGTAGTCAAAAAAAAATTCTGCTTAGTGCCCCCTCCCTTTGACACCTCTACTATCATTACCGATGGTGGTGCTAAGGAAAATGTGATCTCCTATTTGCCTACCAAACTGGTCCCAGCTTTTGGTAGGTTGATTGTTTTGTCCAGATAAATGTCTTTATTGCCCTATGCAAATGATCCTGCAAGCGCCACTTGAGCGGTCTATTTCCCAGCAAGTGCTCCTATTCCCGCCATTTTAGCCGGTTCAACTCCCACCGAAGGCAATAAAATAAAGTTTGTGGCCACATCGTTTTACAAGACCTACCAAAAGCTGGGACCAGTTAGATAGACAAACGGGCTGACAGGCTCCATTTAAATAGCCAGTATGTGAGTTATCTCCGATTCTAGATGTTGCCGCTGGAGGGCCATACTGCCCAACTCTCAACAATTGGAAAAGTGGAACAACTCAAGCAGGGGGGGGGGCGATATTATTTTTTTATTATGTTAAACCAGGTCTCTTACCCTGCCCAATCCCAGTCCATGCACACATAGTACCCTTTGTGCTCCCACACAGTTATAGTGCCATCCTTTGGGTAATAATTCTTCTTTGTGCCCCACACACTTTCATAGTGCCCTCTTTATATGGCACATAGTAAAAGGGTCCCCACACAGGGATGAGATCATCTAAGTGTCTCCTTACTGTAATGATGTCCTCTTAGTGCCCCCACACAGTATACTGCCCCTATAGCACCCACACAAATAATGCCCCCATAGTGCACCCCACAGTATAATGCCCCCACAGTGCTCCCTTGCACAGTATAATGCCTTCAAAGTGCCCCCCCCACAAACACAATATAATGCCCTTATAGTGCCATCCACACAGTACAATGCCCCCATAGTGCCCCCTACACAGTATAATGCCCCCACAGTACCTCCCTACACAGTATAATGCCCCCACAGTGCCTCTTCGCATAGTATAATGCTCCAATAGTGCCTCCACACACAGTATACTGCCCTCATAGAGCCCCACACACAGTATAATGCCCCCATAGTGCCCCCTACACAGTATAATGCCCCCACAGTACTTCCCTACACAGTATAATGCCCCCACAGTGCCTCTTTGCATAGTATAATGCCCCAATAGTGCCTCTACACACAGTATACTGCCCTCATAGAGCCCCCCACACAGTATAATGCCCCCATAGTGCCTCCTCGCATAGTATAATGCCCCCAGAGGGTCCCACACAGTATAGTGCCCCAATAGTGCCTCCACACACAGTATATTGTCCCCATAGTGCCCCCTGCAAATTACAATGCCTTCATAGTGAGCCCCTCCCACACACAGTATAATGCCCCCATAGTGCCCCCCCAGTATATTGCCCACATAGTGCCTCCTAAAAATAATAAAATTAATAATCACCTAGCCCCATTCCCACAACAAATGGAGAAGATCCCTCTGCAGGTCTAGTCTGTTCTGAGCTTTGTCACTATGTGCAGGCAGGCGCAATGGCGTCACTGTATCACGCCTGTTTACGTCAAGCTGCTCACGGCAAGCATCACAGGGTAAATAGGGGAGCAGGGAGCTCACGGCTCCCTGCTCCCCCATATTATTCAACATGCGGACACAGATGCAGTTAAACCCAGGTCAAGCCGCAGCCACCCGGGACATTGCCCGGAATCCGGAACTGTCCCGCTGGATCAGGGACTGTTTGGGAGGCATGCTCACAGTCACAGCGCCTGTGCTGGCCAAATCACAATCATGTATATGTACGTGGGGATGCGGTAATATACAGCCCAGCCCCCCCTCCCCCATGTACGTGATAAAGCAGCAAGGGGTTAGACCAAGAGTACACAACCTTTTTCTGGTTTAATGGCCACAATGTCAGATTGTACCACTCCCAAGGGCTCCAGCTTAAACATTTATGGCATATCAACAGTACATGCTATAAATATCTACAAGGTAAGGGGTTCCATTTATGGGACTCCCACCTATGACGAACAAGGGATATACCATAAATGTTTCAGGTGGGAACACTAACCCTTTAAAGGATCACTCTGAAGTACTGTGTTCTGCCAAGTGCAGGGCCTGAGGGGGGAGCATGACACAGGGATGAGTTAATGGCAGTCATGCTTTGCCACCTCAGGCCTTCACTACACATTACATAGTAAAATTTTTGTCTGGATTGCTTCTTTAAGTTGCTTAAAATAGAACTCATACAGCCATACAATGCCCCCATAACAGTGCCAGACACACATTGCCCACTATTAGTGGCAGAAACACATTGCCCTTCTAGTACTTCCAGCTGCAACTCTTCTCTATGATATGGAAAATTAATTTGAGCAGCCACCAGAGGGCACTCTCATATATCGTCCAAGATCTGCACTGATATCTATGATCAGTGCAGGGAAAAGAGAACGGATTTGACATCTGACATTTGACAATCTGTTCTCTGCTGTCAGGACATAGACAAGCATATTGGTGCTGCACAGAACGACATCATGGACTGCAGGTTATGCACCCTAGACAGCAGGGGCGTAGCTAAAGGCTCATGGGCCCGGGTGCAAGAATTCAGCTTGGGCCCCCCTATCCCTCCCCAACACCACCATCATCAGACCCCTGCGCGCGCCTATGCCCAGACGCTTTGCCAACAGCCCCCATAGTATAATGCCCCCACACAGTATAATGCTCCCATAGCTGCCCCCACACAGTATAATGCCCCATACAGTATAATGCCCCCACATAACAGCCCCATACCGTATAATGCTCCCCATATCAGCTCCCCATACAGTATAATACCCCTCCATATCAGCCCCCATACAGTATAATGCCCCTCCATATCAGCTACCATACAGTATAATTTGTCCATATCAGCTCCCCATACAGTATAATGCCCCCATATCAGCTCCCCATACGGTATAATGCCCCCCATATGAGCTCCCCATACAGTATAATGCCCCCCATATCAGCCCCCCATACAATATAATTCCCCCATATCAGCCCCCCATGCAGTATAATGCCCCCCATACGGTATAATGCCCCCATGTGTGCATAATAGAAAAATAGCATAATTACTTACCTATCCCCGTTCCTTCGCCTCCTCCGGTGTGTGCTATGAGTGACTCGCCGCAGACAGGCGCGATGATGTCGCTACATCCCGCCTGTCTGCGTTGAGTCGCTCAGGGCACAGTGAATGCTGGAGCAAGGAGACATCAGCTCCTTGCTCCAGCATTGAATGGAATCGGGACCTCGGTGAGTGACTCGCGACCCCCCGGACGTCGTCACACGACCTCCCAGGGAAACGCGACTTACAGTTTGTAATGTATTGTGTTGTATTGTGCAGCTTGCGGTGGAGAGAGGGGGGGGACTGTAATTTAACGCCCCCCCCCTCCACCGCAAACAGCACAATACAACACATTACAAGACAACACAATACATTACAAGGCAACACAATACATTACATTACAATACATTAGATTACAAGACAACACAATACAACACAACACATTACAATACAGACTCTGCAGCTCACCTGGAGTCCTCCGCACCGACTCTTCCACTGCACTGGCTGGAAGACGTGTCACGTGACAACACGGTCACATGGTACACTAAGTGTACCATGTGACCGTAACCAGGAAGTGCCGGCTTCACATAAAATTTATTTGCATGATGTATGGCAACGGGGGCCCGGTCTCAACTGCGCCCGCTGCGACCCCTATAGCTACGCCACTGCTAGACAGTCCATATCCATATTGATAGGTCAATTTACTCCCATGTGAATTACACATTGATATAGGGAAATTAGATTGTAAGCTCCAATGGGACACTCCTGGTAAAACTGCCGCACTGTATTATGTTAAGAGCAGAGCCTGAGGTGGCGGTGCATGACATAGGAATTCTATCTTTGAATCCCAGAATTATGCACTGCCCCTTCAGGCCCTGCTCTAGGCATAACACAATGTTCAGTCTTCTACAAAGTGTTCCTTAAAGAGGATAAAAGGGACTATCAATGGCACATGACATTTAGGGGGTTCTGACTTTGGGTTCCACCACACACGTTGTGCACCTCTAAAGCACTTTCCAGATTACAAAGAACTAAGCCTAACAAATGCAAGATGAGACCATAAATTCATGACCCATTTCACTAGTTATATGTTCCTAATTTTTTACCACCCTTTTAAATAATAGAAGATATGGGTGGCGTAGGACATGTCCAGGAGATATGACCTTGATTACGTAGCTAAGTAGGGGTTGGCACTGACTACACTACATACAGCTATGTGAAAGATAACAATTTGTGGATCCACTTGACGTCCTTGAGGTTTTAAGGACATCTAGTACTCAGATGAAAAAGCTGCGTATAGAAGACTGGATAACTAATATGGAAATCACAGGTAGTCATAAGGTCCCTCAGCCTCTATACCCTGGATATAAAAATATAGATTGATGTATAAACGGAAAAATAACCCAAGGAACAAAATCAAAGACAGTCCAACATAGGACTACAGACAAGTGGTGGTGATACAGGAAGAGACATGAGCCTGTACCAGGTAAAATGATATATCATGGGGCATATATTACAATGAAACCTCCCTGAGATGATCAGCTGTCGTCGAAAATGGTCTTCTCAAAGTAGAGGGCCAATAAACGGTATAAGGGAATTTAAAATCTGTCATATAAAAATCTGGTCAAGATCAGAGATAGTCTTCTCAAATAATTTTTGGAGAATATATGTAATAAACTTGAGGTCAACTACCTCTTAATCTTCCTTGCCAAACCCTCTCAGATGGCAGACAACCTGGCAGGCCCAAGACCAATCTGCCAAACTAAACTTTTGCGATGCTGTTACCATCATGGTTACTAAAGTGACGTGCCGAGGCGCTGGTGAACATGTTGGCCTGCATTTACTAACAGCAGCTGGCTGAAATCTAGGTAACTGGTGCATTCCACCCAGCAGGATTCACAGGGTCTCGGCTTTCAGCAACACTGGCACAACCCAACGTCCCTCCAAAGACCTTCCTCCGTTCTCAGCTGTACTGCCAGTCCTGTGCGGTATCTTATTCTCACACCTGACAACTTGCTCCACAATGTACCACTCTCCCTGACCTGCACTCCCACACAGTACACTACGCACTCCCCTCGTGGTGCCTCACAGCACCACTTTAAATAGTCCGGCTCCACCTATGAATGGAGCCCATGCGGCTCCACGCTCAGTTGTCTGCCCGCATGACCAGAACCCGCCAACATATTCTGCATGCCCACAGGTGTATGTTAAAGGGAATCTGTCAGCCGTTTTGAGGCCTTAAAACTGCTGACAGCGCTACATAGGGGAGATGGAGGGCATTGCAACTATACCTTGTGTCTCAGTCATCCAAGTTGCATGACCGACAAAACAAGGTTTAATTCCCCGGGCGCCATAATTGCAAGTGCCACCAAGGCGGGCACTTGATGTGCAAGTGCTCCTTGCTGCCAGCTCCAACACCCCCTCTGCTCTGAGTGATGGACTCTAAACAGGTATAGATGAGCGACAAAATTGACACCTTCCAGGCTTTCTACTTATTAAATTTGATCTACATCTCTACACATTTTTTGCATGTTGCAATTTGCAACTTTTTTTTGTCACAGCTTACGCCAAAATCTAGCGCACACTGTATGATAAATGTGGGCCTATGCCTGGTACATGTTATGGAGTCAGTCACTGGCTTGTACTGTTTATGGGAACACTTTGGCTCTCTTTATGACCAGAGCAAAAATTAAAAAGTTTATTAGACTTTTTTCATTTTAGTACTTCTTACAAGTTTGTGCTCTTAGTGGGGTTTTCTGAATGTCAGAGAACTCTTTTAATATGTAAGATAAAATGGCTGTAAAGTTAGAGCATCAATTCTAGTTGGAGATGCAAATCCTTCTACCTGTTCATATCCAGATAGTTGCTCATAGGGGCAGATACTGTATCCGGTATTGTTGGTAAATATATACAGCTTAGTTTTTTAGGTCAGTGGATAAATGGGCCTTAAGGCCTCGGTCACACAGAGTTTTTTTGCAGGAGGAAAAATCTGCCTCAAAATTCAGTTTGGGATTTTGAGGCAGATTTTGTCCTTCCTGCACGGCATCTGCCGCGATTTTTCGCTCGTGGCCATTGAGTGCTACGGGCAAAAAACTCAGCAAAATACGCTCTTTCTGCCTCCCATTGATGTCAATAGGAGGCAGGAGGCGTAAACGCGCGAAGATAGGGCATGTCCCTTCTTTCTCCCGCGAGGCGGTTTTACCGTTCGCGGGAGAAAACCGCCCCCGCCTCCCATTGAAATCAATGGGGAGGCATTTTCGGCCGGTTTTTGACGAGCTTTGCGGAGCGGATTCCGCTCCAAAAAGCTCGTCAAAATACTCCGTGTGAACAGGCCCTTAGAGTGACAACCATAAGCCAGAATTATGCTCTAAGCTGTGGTCACTTCCCTTCCCCCACTTTGCCTGTACTAGGCTTCGTTCACATCTGCGTCAGGGCTCCGTTCCATCTGAGCTTTCCGTCGGAACGGAGCCCTGACACACAAATGGAAATCGTAGGTTTCCATTTCCATCACCATTTCAATGATGACGGATCCGATGCCAATGGTATTCAGTCGTTGTGACGGAATCAATACTGTAGTCGACTACACTATTGATTCCGTCAAAACGACGGAACCCTTGCACAACGGAGACAAATGGAAACCATTGACATTGGATCCGTCACCATTGAACTCAATGGTGATGAAAATGGAAACCTATGGTTTCCATGTGTGTCAGTCAGTGCTCCGTTCCGATGGAAAGCTCTGACGGAAAGTCGGAATGGAGCCCTGACGCAGATGTGAACGAAGCCTTATTCAGCAGGGGGCGATAACGAGTACATGATAAAACTCCGCCCAGAATTATAAGAATTTGCAGTCCGATCTTTTTCCTGAGGCATGATGGGAGTGAAGTTCAGAATATAAAAATGAGGTTTTAATAGAATCATTTCATTAAAAGTCTACCACATAACTGAGGAATATTTACTACATCATTAATATCAACTGTGACTTAAATTATGCTTTTACTTTCAGCACTACGAGCAGAGATGCCATTTCTGCTTTATACAGCTAAACATTCAATTATCCAAATACTAAGATGGCGGCAGCAGCCTCCCAGCCTCCTTCATGATCACCATGGTAACGAGCTAAACTACCTCATTCTAACTAATGTCTCCCAAACAAGCTTTATTGACCGCCGCAAGTACTACATAGGACGTCTTCATGCTGCCACGCCCACTCCCGTCTAGCCAGCGTCTATGATTGGTCATCGTTTAACACAGTTCCCTCTGTAACCACGCCCACTCTGACTAATGTGGGGAGAGTCACCGAAACCGGAAGCGGTACCGGGAAGCGACAGAGACAGGCGGAAGCGCCGGGATACTAACCGGTGACAAGGGAACCGGGAAGAAGAAAAGGTACATGGGGTTATAGTGTATGTACATATCATGAATGTGACCTTGTTTAGTGTATTCTACACATACCTTCATATACACTTGTGTTGTGTTTTATTATACTCACAGGAGTTGTACACTAATATTATGTTATTGGAGTGCATGTATTTATATATATATATATATATATACACACACACACACTGCTAGTTACAATAATGCTTAGTCACATTGTACATTAGTATGTATATATATATGTGTGTGTGTGTGTGTGTGTGTGTGTGTGTGTGTGTATATGTGTATATAATATCTCACATTCTTTAACCTATTTTCCAGACTCCTGAATTGTAAACATGTCTAGTTATACAGTGATCTATCCCATTTTTCCATGCATAACTAAGCAGATTTGCCTTTCAGGATTCCAGGAAAGCAGGGTGACAACCTTTACAAGTTAGCTTTTTCAGATTCATTATACTATAAACCAACCTAGTGATGCAGTTACTGATACATCATTTGTTACTTTGTGAGTTACGTGTCTAGCTAGCACTTTTATTGGATGGCAACTATTTTAGCAGCACTGTGATTATAACATCTGTTTAACCTGTGTGTGTGTGTGTGTATATATATATATATATATATATATATATATATCTCGGCAATTAATTGAAATCGAAATTCAGCGCAATTAATCGACATGATCTTGCGAATTCCGGTTTTATCAACTATTGTCTCCTGGTTTAAACTGTATCTGCATCTTCAGGACGCAGATACTGTTGAATCCAATGAGGAGGGGGGGGGGTGTAAGGTACCTGCTCTACCATTCGCTGGTTGTGACGTCTTCGCGCCGAGCTGCACAGACCAGAGAGCTCTCCTCCACTCATCATTGGAACTGGGTTAGGGGAGTATGTATGTTATTGTTTTTATCAGGCACTATTGGGGGCAGCTGTGGGGGCATTATACCGTGGGGAGGGCAGTTATGGGGGCATTATACCGTGGGGAGGGCAGTTATGGGGGCATTATACCGTGTGGAGGGCAGTTATGGGGGCATTATACCGTGTGGAGGGCAGTTATGGGGGCATTATACCGTGTGGAGGGCAGTTATGGGGGCATTATACTGTGTGGAGGGCAGTTATGGGGGCATTATACTGTGTGGAGGGCAGTTATGGGGGCATTATGCTGTGTGGAGGGCAGTTATGGGGGCATTATACCGTGGGGAGGGCAGTTATGGGGGCATTATACCGTGGGGAGGGCAGTTATGGGGGCATTATACCGTGGGGAGGGCAGTTATGGGGGCATTATACCGTGTGGAGGGCAGTTATGGGGGCATTATACCGTGTGGAGGGCAGTTATGGGGGCATTATACCGTGTGGAGGGCAGTTATGGGGGCATTATACCGTGTGGAGGGCAGTTATGTGGGCATTATACTGTGTGGAGGGCAGTTATGGGGGCATTATACTGTGTGGAGGGCAGTTATGGGGGCATTATACTGTGTGGAGGGCAGTTATGGGGGCATTATACCGTGTGGAGGGCAGTTATGGGGGCATTATACCGTGTGGAGGGCAGTTATGGGGGCATTATACCGTGTGGAGGGCAGTTATGGGGGCATTATACCGTGTGGAGGGCAGTTATGGGGGCATTATACCGTGTGGAGGGCAGTTATGTGGGCATTATACTGTGTGGAGGGCAGTTATGGGGGCATTATACTGTGTGGAGGGCAGTTATGGGGGCATTATACTGTGTGGAGGGCAGTTATGGGGGCATTATGCTGTGTGGAGGGCAGTTATGGGGCATTATACTGTGTGGGGAGCACTATGGGGGCAATATACAGTGTGGGGGCAGTGTCAGGGGGTATATTATATACAGCAGTATTAATCGTAATCGAGGTGACCTGTTTCATCGTGGATTTGATTTAGGTCATAATTGATATATATATATATATATATGTATGTAATGGGTGTATAGGTGCTGCTTTGCATATACTCAGGTATTACATGTGTTGTATATCCGGGCGGCATTCTATTTTCTGCTGACACATATTGGGCGAGTGTTTAGCACCTGCAATAAATACATATGTAATGAATGAGCCAAATGTCTGCATTGTCAACCGTCAGGAAATGTACTGACCTTCTGTAGTGCCCAGCAATTCTCCATATATCCGGATATAATAAAGGCTGCACTCTGGATACCACAACGCTACACGATTCTAAATATTACTCCTCCTCTTCTATCAAGTTGGTAAGAATTCCTTTTAGTCGTTTCCTGAGCTTACAATTGACAGCTGATTTTTTTTCTTCTTCTTAGGCCTTATTCACACGAGCGTGTCCGATTTGCGTCCACAAAAAAACAGTCTATTTTTCATGCGTATGGCTTTCTATGTGGTTTCTGTGTGCTTTCCATTTTTTCTCGCACCTGTAGACTTCAATGGGCAAGTCTGATCCCCAAAAACGGACCAGAATAGGACGTGCGGTGATTTTCACGCCACCGACGCACACAGAGTGAAAATTCACAGAAATGTGAATAGCCCCATTGAATTGCATGGGTCCGTGTGATGGGAGTTATTTAAAGGGACGTAAAATACGTTTGTGTGAATAAGGCCTAAAGCTGATAATCGACCGTAGGAGCCAATATGACCACCAAGTCTACCCCCCCCCCCCCCAGGGATTGTCAGCCGGCTGTCCCAGACTCCTGATGAGTAAATGTGTCTTGTAATACAATAATGTACCCAGATTTGACACTCAGGTCTTTAGGAATTGTAATGGTGACCGTATTGTCAACCACATTTCCTAGAAATGGATAAAAAACAGCTGAACAGAATATCCCTTGTGATAGAAGTGGCTGTTTGTATGTGGTCTATGAGAAGTCACTTGGCCTATGATTGGCATTTTGTGGAAACGTTTAGGACAACCCCGTGAATTTACATTGTCTTTCTATTTTCTCCCCCGTAGTTCATTCTTACGGATTGTGTAACACAGACGGGTCTCAATGCCACTGGGCCTTGGTCGAAGAAAGAAGGCTTCCCCGCTGATGGAAGAAGATGATGTGGGGGAGCGCACTTCTTTGGGGGTATCCCATGCTGGCGGTGTCTCCGGCAGCTCTATCTCACCACAGATACCCGGCCTTCCACCGCCTGCTCCCGCTTTGCGTCCTCGTCTGGTTTTCCATGCTCAGCTGGCACATGGGAGCCCGACGGGGAGGATTGAGGGGTTCAGCAACGTGAAGGAGTTGTATGCGAAGATAGCCGAGGCATTTAATATACCCACAAGTGAGGTGAGTGCGTGTCCAATGTTGGAAGTTGTCTCCGTCATACAAGAAAAGCTGAAGTACATTAATATTATTGGAAGAGGATATTAGTTGGGTTTTATTTCTTTATGATTGGATTGGTACAACTGTTTGTGCAATAAATAACTTGTGTTTAGGGTGTAAGCAATCATTCTGCTGTCCTCCGGTATCATCACAATGACAATCCGTCATAAGACAAGTGTAGGGTATAATTATGACTTCTCTTTGTTTTTGGTGTATTTAACAAGCGTTCTTTCTGATGAAGGAAATGATGGTGCAGAGGAGACACAGTCTGTGTCTTCCCTGACTTTCTCTAGGCAGCGTCAGCTGATACTTATAGGCTATCTTTTCTGTGACTGTCAGGTAATGTTCTGCACACTCAACACTCACCGCCTGGACATGGACAAGCTTCTGGGTGGTCAGATAGGTCTGGAGGACTTCATCTTTGCTCACATACGTGGCCAGAAAAAGGAGCTTGAGGTGTATAAGTCCGAGGACTCGCTTGGCCTTACCATCACCGATAATGGTGCCGGTTACGCCTTCATCAAGGTAGTATAATCGGTTCCAGGTAGTTCAAGTCTATTGATTAACCTAACAATGGCATTTGTAAACTTTGATATTCTTCTGTATCTCCAGCGTATTAAAGAAGGCAGCATTATACACAAGTTGCAACTCATCAATGTCGGGGACATGATTGAAGCCATCAATGGAAAGAATCTGGTGGGCAGCCGTCACTTTGAGGTGGCCCGAACTCTGAAGGAACTAATCAGAGGAAGAGCCTTCACAATGAAGCTGTGTGAACCCAGAAAAGCCTTTGGTAAACTGATGAAGCTGAATACAGGGCAGTACTGGTGATACTGCTGTAAGGGTGCAATGTTTCCAAAAAAGTAGCCCCCACACACACGTCAGCTGCCCTCCAGTTTCCCGTATAATAAACAAACAGACCCCTTTTAATAAACCACCATATGTGAACATGGGGCCCATTTATTTTTCACATATGTAAAACGTAAACCCCACAGTTATTCTTCTCCCCCCTAACTGCTAAATATATGGCACGAGATTGCAAACTCCTGCTGGTTCAGTCTCTGCGCTGAGCACGCTCTGATGTGATGCATTGTGGCTGACAAATGTTTTTGCCAGACTTGCGTTGTAGGAGCTCAGTGGAGCTTTTACGGGATATGTCGCCTTACTCAGTCCAGATGGAAACAGGTTCTAGTCAGAAAACTATTGCATGCAGCTCAAGATATTGTGGACACTGCCTAATATTTCTTTGTTTTGCCTAGAAAATTACTTTAAATGATGTAAATGATGAAATGTAAAAATGTGACCCATAATAAAAATGGCGCTTGGCAGGTGGAGGGTGAAGCTGCTGGGTGTAATGCAGGAACATGCCACTGCTTGACTACAACTCCTATCTCTCTATTCTTGCCCAATGATCATCATACAGGGAGGATGAGAATCTGGTTGTGCCATATAGAAGAGAGCTGCATTCCCTGGGAGGAGAGTACCATACATAATATACATAACCTATCAAAACTGAAATCTTTACACTGTTCTTGGACTAGGGGTAAGCAGGAAAGATGGCTGCCTATGATTCCTCCACCTCCCTGCATATGGAAAATACAGAACTCCTGATCACACAAAAGTATGCAGCTATCAGAAGACAGCACTGTGGCGGGTACCATTTTATGGGCACTGAAATGGGCAGTATTCTATGACTGGTATTATTAAATAGATACCCTTATTGCTTCTACTATTATATGGCTGTTCGTAGGGTTGGTACTGTTATGTTGTGGGCCTTAATATGGCTGGTAGTATGGGCATTGCGATGATAGGATGGACATTACTTGTATGGACATTACTATATGGCTGCCACTAGTGTTTGGGTATGACTGTATGTATGTATGTATGTGATCGCTTGGAAAATTGGTTAGAAAGGGGTGAGAAACCCATTTTGGTAGGTCTTATATAAATTGTAGTTGACCAAGTTTTACATATTTTAATGTTTTGTTCCTTCACAGATATGATTGGTCAGCGCTCCAGCTCCACCGCTAGCAGTGCTGGGATATCATCCGGTAAGGGGACATTACGCCTCAGAGCCAAGGGCCCTCCGAACGTGGAGGAGCTGGTGAGAGAGGTGAGGTTTGTGTACTGAAATATTTGGTTGGTGGAGGAGTGAGTGTTGTGTATACATATAAATAGAAGTGAATAAAGTTGAATGTGATATCTTTGTACAGTAAGAGGCAAGACATTTTGGGGGGTGAAGTGGAATGTCCTCTCTGATGTGTAAATTTTTCTTTTCCCGGCATCCAGGTCTCTGTTATTGAGGAGAAAGCCATACAGAAAGTGGACGATCTCCTGGAGAGTTATATGGGGATCAGAGACAGTGACCTGGGTGAGTTTATGACCTGTGTACATAGTGCATAAATCAGGTTACTGCCCCTGGGAAAGTAAAATACACCTAAAGTTTCTGACCCAACATACTAAATCAAATCAATGGTGATTGGCTTAGAAATCTCTGAACGGTACCAAAGGGTTGAGTATTCCTCATCTTCCATTGCAAACAGAGAAGTGGGATAGGACTCCTGCTGCAGCCAGTTGCCTTACAGGCAGAGTTTTCAGATCTGAGCTTTGTGACGAGGAAGAGGGGGGAAATGGTGATCTCCTGGGAAACATATAGAATTCATTATATATTTCAGTTTTGATTACAATGAGACAGGATAGGGTTAAGGCATGTCTCTTCACAATAAGAGAATATAAAGGGGGGAGATTGCTGGGATGTCTTTGTGTATTTTCTACATTTAGTATTCCTTTAAAATCCTATGTCTTACCATTATGTTGTTGTTGTTATATCCCATGCTGTCGATTTTTATATTGTTTTCTATTAAACCCAAATAGGAGAAGCTAGCTACTTCCTCCCTGATTGATGTCACATTGAGCTACACTCCACAGAATGCCTTCTGTCTTGTCTGTTTAGCACTCTACAGGCATAGATTCAGTCAAGCATGTCTCTTCACAATGAGAGGAATGTGAGGTAGAGGGTTCTCTAAGTGACTTACAGCCAGGGAGAGCTCAAGGGGAAGTGGAGGAACATTTGGGTGACATTCAACTATATACCCATTAAATATCTATGGCTGACAGGATGTAACTTCAATGAACTTAATATTTTTTTATACTGCTTCCTGGCAAACAAGAGGACCAAAGCATTTCTTTTTTTACTGTTGGTTTATTATAGTTTATAAATATTCTCTCTTTGCTGCAGACCTGAACAAATCTTATCCAGGTCTAGGAGCCAGCTCTAAAAATTGCAAGCCACGCTGTGGGACTAGTTTCACACTGCAACAGGGGATGTGCGAGCCTAGCCTTACACATCAATAGAGGTTTTGCCGCTCTAGTAGTCCGAATAGAGCTCCCTTTGGTAGTTACATCCGTGAAATCCCCCCTTCCATGTGTGCTTTCTCTGTCTGACACGAACGGTCTGCGACGGGAAAGGCGGATCTTAATTCTTTCTTGAAAACCCAGCTGTTGAATGCTTGAAAGGCAGAGCGCAATACCCAGTCGCCAGGGACAATTTTCATGACCCAACGATGGGTTTTATCCAGCCTCGTCTTGCTGTAATGGAAATCATTTCTCAACGTTCCGACTTTCTGCTGAGCTTATGGTGGGCTTCTGCTTATACACAGCAGCCAATCTGAACAAGCAGAGCTTCAGTGTGTGTATAGCACTGGGTAGGGACAGCACAGTAGCCCCTGATGAGACAGAAGTTGTTTTTTTGACTGCCTTAGATGCCCAATGTAGCTCAGCCACAGTCACTAGTCATGGCCGTGTCATAATGGAGCAGATCTAAGAAGCAGTAACACTAAGCATCACCCGTATGTAGCGTACAACTATTCTTTTACTTCAAAGGTTAAATATTTTAATTTCTGAACAGGTGATGGGGTCAGCAGTAAGAAGGAGCACATGTTGCTCCATAATGCAGAAGTAGTAAATGGTCCCTGAAGGTTAGGCTGTCAGCTCCACAGGGCAGCCGCACAGATCATCTCCATTTTATTACTGCTTCATGTTTCTTTTTCTTCCCTGATCAATCATTTTATTAAATTTTCTGTTTAATTGGATAAGTGAATATGAAATCGGTGCCAGATATTCTGCAGTAATCTGACCTTTTTTTACCCTCTCTGACAGCTGGCACCATGGTGGAGCTGGGCATGGATAAACAGAACCCTGACGACTTCTCCCAGGCCTTGGACCACACACTAGGGGACTTCGCTTTCCCAGATGAGTTTGTCTTTGACGTCTGGGGTGCGATAGGCGATGCCAAGGCTGGACGCTACTAAACTACCTTAAACCCTACACTATTCCCTTCCCCCTTAAAGGGGGTGTATCCGCTGCTTCCCGTCCACATCTCCATCATCCGTTCCCAGGAGGTGCAGTATCGGCACACTGGAGAGGGGAATCCTCTAAGGGCTAAACCACTGCTGTCAAGATCCTGGCTATATTATGTCACTTGCACTCATTCCTGCTACTACATCCTCATCATCCGGAAATGTTCCACACGCTTGTCTTCTGCTAAGACTGTCAGGAGTGGCCTGGCACTAATTGATCCCCTGGGTGACTGTTACAAATGGGCATTGACATTAATTCACATTTTCTAATGCAAGCCCATTGCGGGAGACGGCTGGGCACAAGGACAATA
The DNA here is from genome assembly GCF_050947455.1 of Rhinoderma darwinii. NCBI lineage: Eukaryota > Metazoa > Chordata > Amphibia > Anura > Rhinodermatidae > Rhinoderma > Rhinoderma darwinii. The sequence goes on from NC_134689.1 coordinate 373,159,807, forward strand.
CTGAACACTACAACCTCTAGAGTAACTCTCCACTACATTCCTTGGATGGACATCAGACATGAACTTGAGAAAGAATGGGTTTTATGGAGTCTGAGATTATCCAGTGAAATGAGATTTAACTAAGCTAATGGGATAGTTGGAATCCCCCCCCCCCCCCTCTTAAAGAGGACATCTCGCAGTGTAAATGCTGTTTCCACTTGTACAAGGACAATTTTCTAATGTTAAAGTCTATAACTGCTAAAAGAATTGTATGTTACACCTCTGTGTTCATAAGATGCTGGCTACTAGCGCCCCCCAGTGTTTGGGAGGCAGAATTGCAATAATGGTTACAGTGCTTCTTATTGGATAGGAGGGATTATTGACCTACATCATTTATGTTGTCAACTCACAAGTTTATTTTCTGTGTTCCCTAATAGTGCTGTAAGTGAAAGGAAAAACAGAATTTATTAAAAAGATTTTATACATAGGAGTTTCCAGTTTCTTTTGTGAGGTTGTAAGAAGACTGCAAATATTCATATGATCTTACCAACCAACTGATCAAACATTATAATGCTAAGACCGCAGAGACCCCTTCTGATCCCTGTCTGGCCTGGCAACACCACTTGTATTGAGGGTATAACCATCCTGGGTGCCTCACTGTATGCATATTGGGGGAAATGTATTAACCCTTTAGTGACCAGCCTATTTTAGGCCTTAATGACCAAGCTATTTTTTACGTTTTTCCATTGTCGCTTTCAAAGAGCTATAACTTTTATATTTTTAGCGGTATAAGGTCTTGTTTTTTGCAGGACAAGTTGTGTTGTTTATGAGCACCATTTTGGGGTACATATAATTAATTGATTAACTTTTATTAACTTCTTTTTTTTTTTTTTTTGGGGAATAGAAAAAAACCAGCAATTTCACCCCACTTTTTTTGGGCCCTAAATTTGCGCTGTTTACCGTGTGGTATAAATAACACACCAACTTTATTCAGCGGGTTGCTACGATTGCAACGATACCACTTTTATATGGATTTTGTATGTTTTTACTACTTCTACACGTTAAAAACACTTTTTTTTTTGTGTCCATATTTGAAGAGCCATAACTATTTATTTATTCTGTCGATGCAGCTGAATGAGGTTTTTTGTTTTTTTTGTTTTGTTTTTTGAGAGACTACTTGTAGTTTTTATTGGTACCGTTTTGGAGTACATGCTTTTTGATACATTTTTATCACATTTTTTCTTAAGGCAGGATTCACAGGTAACAGCAATTCTTGCATTTGTTTTTTATTTGCCGAGCTGGTTAAATAATGTAATAACTATAGTTGTGGTTGTTATGGACACGGCGATACCAAATATGTGTAACTTTTTTTTCCGTTAAAGTATTTTGTAAGGGGAAAAAGTGTTTTTTTCATTTTTATTTTTTTTTCACTTATTTATTATTAACTTTGTTAAACTTTGTTTTACTAGTCCCACTAGGGGACTTCACTATGCGATCATCCAATCGCTTTTATAATACGCTGCAATACTTCTGTATTACTGCCTGTCCATGTAAAACTAGCAGGCATTAACTAGAGGCAGACCTGGGGGCCCTTATTAGGCCACCGGCTGCCCTAGAAGAAACTGGCACACTGCGATCTTCTCGCAGGATGCCGGTGGGGTAACAGAGGAAGCCCCCTCCCTCCAAAACCACTTGGATGCGGCACTCGTGATTGAGCGCCGCATCTGAAGGGTTAAACGGGCGAGATCGATACTGATATTGATCTCGCCTGTTCAAGCAGGTATGCTCCAAGCCCTTAACTACCTCTGGTAGCTGAGATCAGGGAGATTTAACGGCTCCCTGCTTTGTTTATTTATTCTGATGCAGCGCCGTAAAAAGGCTGCATCGGAATAAAGCCCGTTGGTGGCCGCTGTAAAAACACTTATGGGCGGTCACTAATGGGTTAAAAGGGTTGTCCAGTCATAAAAATTGATGGCCTATCCACAGGATAGGCCATCACTACCTGTTCGGTGGGGTTTCCAACTACCGGAACCCCCGTCGATCAGTTGTTTTGAAGGGGACGCGGCCCTCGTGCGAGCGCAGCTTCCCCTTTTTTTTTTCCTTATCTGCTCATACTGTGAATCGCTGACACGCTTGTAGCGGTGGTTCATAGTATTACAGTATTCACTTGAATAGGAGAAGCCCTAATACTGGGAACCGCTGCTACAAGTGTAATGACGATTCACGGCATGACTATAATGAAGGGGAAGCACTGCCGCGGCCCCTTCAAAACAGCTGATTGGAGTGGGTGGCCTTTTTATATATCAGTCTTAACCTAAAGTGCACTGGATTAAGATGCGCACGCCTCTTAATATATTTGGCGCATCTCTTGTCAACCGTAAAATCGACGCCAGCTACAATCTGTCATTTCTTGCGTCAATTTTAGTAAATTTGTCGGGCCGCAGGTGGCCGCAGGTGGCCCCGAAGGCATTTTGAGGCAGACTTTCTTTGCTGCCTGATAAAAACCGCTGTGAGAACTTCCGGTAACACATTTTGTGTTTGCATTCTAAGCCGAGCTTTCTTGCTGAAGGTTCTTTAGTGAGTTTCATATGTTTCTATGGCCGCCTGAGAATCCAGAATATCCGTTAATCCGGCACTTGATGAATTTAATTGTATTATTTTATAATCTGATTATATAATGGAACTATATGTATTGGTAAAGGGTGTTTCCTCCTAATAAAAAAATATACTTAGCCATCTCTTGACCAGTAATATTTTGTGATTTAGCACGTCTACAAACCGTTCTTGCCATAGGAGTACCGGGAGCAAAACAAAAATATTCTTTGGGAAGGCCAAGGAAGCGGAATTATGTCCTACACATGAGCATGGCCTAATGGAAGATCTTGAACTTCCCATATTGACCAAAGGTGTTAAAAATAGAGAGGGGTCTGCTCATACTCTTTGAATAGTTGCCCTTGAAATAAAATCTTTCAACGCTGTGTTTTGACGTTCCTCTGTTAGTCCTCCTGGAAAATGTAGGAATAAATTTACAACTGGATGTTACAGTTTTGCTTGTTAATAGGACATCTCTGTACGCACTATGACGATGTTAGCACTGATCAGATCGTGTCAGAATGTAAGGACTCACCCCTTTGACAAAGGATATGTCAATTTATTCATACATTTCCAGGAGGAATAACAGAGGAATGACGTAACACATACTTTTAAGAGACGATGTTCCAGCATTGTTATTTTATAGGTAATATAAGTGTTTATTAAACTTACCCACCCCCTTACTGCCTTTAAAACTCTATGTTCCGCCTCTGGCTTCCTACATCATGAATACGCTGTCATCTATGACCTACTCATTTTGCCACCAAAGGACTCTAACCCCACTTATCTTAACTGGGAGAGAGATATGGGACTCGACTTCTCGTCTGGCTGATGGATGTTATTCTATATGTCACATTGATCTTCCATCTTTAGTAAAATACTAGCTTGATGTTAGAGATTCCCACCCACTATACGTGTTTTGTTTTTTTTTTGTTTTTTTATTTTTTTTATAAAGGACGTGAAATGGATAAAAGACCTCAGAGCGGTGGTCATAACAAATTTCTGCTTTCTTGGCAGTACTGGTTGGGTTATGAGCACTCACTAGACTCACAAGACGTGTTATTTGATTTAAGATCCTTCTGCGCCTGGTGGATACTTTGGGATGATGGAGAAGAGTTCTTTCCCTTTTTTACCTATTTTATATTTTTATTATTTTTCCTTCCCTCTTTCTCTCATCTCTTTACCACTCTTCCTCCCCCTTATATTCTTTCCAGCTCCCTTATTCTCCACATCTGTGGATTCTGTTTGTATATTGGGGTTTTCATATTAGGCCGGATTCGCACGGGGCGTTGCGCATCTTGGATGTTAAAAAATGGCCCTATTTCACATCTGATGTGTATCTGTGGGCTACGCTGCGGGGCGTGATATCACCCGTCCCCCATAGACTAGAGTCTATGAAGGGATGCGTGAAGCATGAAAAAATAGGACATGTCCTATTTTCTCACGGTCCGTTGAAACAACGGTCATGTGAACGGCCTCATTGAATTACATAGGTCTGTGTGAATAGGGCCTTAGACTGTTTATTTACATTTAAAGAGGCTCTGTCATCACATTATAAGTGCCCTATTTCCTATATAAGGAGATCGGCGCTATAATGTAGGTGACAGTAATGCTTTTTATTTTGAAAAAAGATCTATTTTAAACCACTTTAGCATAAAGCTAAAAATCTCTCATAATGAGTTTCTTAATGCCCAAGTGGGCGTGTTTTTACTTTAGACCAAGTGGGCGTTGTACAGAGGAGTGTATGACGCTGACCAATCAGCGTCATGCACTTCTCTCCATTCATTTACACTGCACTAGCGATATAGTTATATCGTTATGTGCAGCTACATACACAAACACTAACATTACTGCAGTGTCCTGATAATGAATATACATCACTACCAGCCTGGACGTGATGTTTATTCAGAATCCTGACACGTCTGAATCTTTTCTGTGAGATTCCAGCAAGGCAAGCGTAATCTCGTTTGAAATGACAGGTTACATCGTAATCTCGCAAGATTACGTTTGCCTTGCTGTAAATCTCACAGAGACGCTACAGACATGTCAGGATTCTGAATAAACGTCACGTCCTGGCTGGAGGTAATGTATATTCATTATCAGGACACTACAGTAATGTTAGTGTTTGTGTATGTAGCTGCACATAGCAATATATCTATATCGCTAGTGCAGTGTAAATGAATGGAGAGAAGTCTATGACGCTGATTGGTCACTGATTGGTCAGCGTCATACACTCCTCTGTACAACGCCCACTTGGTCTAAAGTAAAACACACCCACTTAGGCATTAAGAAACTCATTAGCATAAAGCTAAAAATCGCTTAAAGTGGTTTAAAATAGATGGTTTTTCTAAATAAAAAGCACTGTTATCACCTACATTATAGCGTCGATCTCTTTATGTAGGAGACAGGGCACTTATAATGTGGTGACAGAGCCTCTTTAAATGTATTGTCTCAGGACAGTCCCTGCTTTGTGAGGAGGCTGCTGGCAACTGCATCCGGGCCTTACAGGTGGTCTGGATTCCGGAAACAGTCGGGCTTGCTGAGCTACACGGTTTCCGTAACTGACCTTCACTTCTATGGGAGTTATGCAAACTGTAGCTCAGCGAGCTTCGCTGTTTCTGGAATCCCAACCACCTTCACCACCTGCATGCAGTGGCCAGTGACTACTTCACCAGGCAAGGAAGGGGTCGGGGAACCCCGGTTCTTGAGATAGATGTGGGACCCGCATCTATCAAATATTTATGGCATATCCTGTGGATATGCCATAAATGTCTGGTGTGAGAATCCCTTTAACATCTTTTATCGTATTTACCATCAGTAATGTTGATCTGCGGATATGTCTTATTGAAATTCTCCACCACAGCCTCTGTCTAGGCTTCCCTATGTTTTCAGTTATTTCATAATTTTATACTTTTTGAAAATTTGTTCTTATAAAAACCTTATTATCATCCCCTGTTTATATGGGGAGCAAGATTTACTCAGAAATTTCTCACCTTCATTATTAATTCATGTCCTTGTGGAGCGGTTTCTGTTCAGTAATCACCACAGAGCTATTATCACCCATGTTTACAGGAAGGAGACGGCCGTGTGATGTATATTGATGTATGGATGCCGACACTGTGGTGACTATAATAGCGTGCTCAGGGATGCGTCCGGCCTGGATCTGTTGCTCTGTGGGGTGATCTATAATATATATATATATATATATATATATGTATATAGTAGAGGATGACCTGACCCACAATTGATGTGACCTCCGCATGGATTGGGCCTCTATTCTGGCTTATGTCTGCGTGCTTCTATATGTATGTAGTGTGTGTGTGTGTTGTGTTTGGAGATGTGTTGTGTGTGGGAATTTGTCAGCTGCCTCTGTGAGAAGATTAGCAGTTCCCTAAACACTGAGAGCCCTTAATTCCTCAGAGACCCGCAGAACATCGCTCCATTAACCCTTCCCCTGCCAGCGCTTACATTCGTTGCCTGCACTATGTCAGTGCTCTTGGGAAGGAGAGTGACTGTAAAGACTTGGGTCACCTCGTGTGTCATTGACATACCGCTCCTCTCAGACGCACAGCACGTCATGAAGTGAGAGGCCTTGAATCATCAAAGGCTGTTATTGTAACTCCTAATACTCCCAGCTGCCTCGACTGTTCCTGCCATCAACACCCATTCATCACTGGGATCTGCCATTGCGCCTTTCTGCCGCACCACTTACCCTTCTATAATATGTGTAAAAAAACGCGTTAGTAGCTCCATGAGTTGTTCTCTTCCATCACTTTGTTAACATTTTTAGTCTTAGGCTATGTTCACACCTGCGTTGTGTCATTCTGTTGGTCTGCTCTGTCAGAGGAGCAGAACAAGGGAATAACGGAAGCAAAGGTTCCGCTGCACAACGGATACCGCCAGTGGCCGACAGAACCCATTGACTTTAATTGTCTCCGGTAATCTCGGCTGGATCTCTGATGGAGACCCCTAACGGAGCCACCAACGCAGATGTGAACGAGGCCTTTGTTGTATCAGATTCTAGAAAAGTTAGGGTATGTTCACACGCAGTGTTTTCAGACGTAAATCGGGTGTTTTACGCCTCGAATTACGCCTGAAAAAACGCCCCTAATACGCCTACAAACATCTGCCCATTGCTTTCAATGAGTTTTACGGTGTTCTGTTCCCACGAGCCTTAATTTTACGCGTCGCTGTCAAAATACGGCGCGTAAAAAGACGCCCGCGAAAAACAAGTGCACGTCACTTCTTGGGATGTTTTTGGAGGTGTTTTTCATTGACTCCATTGAAAAACACCTCCAATAACGGCCGTAAAATACGCCGCGAAAAACGCGAGTTGCTTCAGAAACGTCTGAATATCAGGAGCTGTTTTCGCCTGAAAACAGCTCCGTATTTTCAGATGTTTTTGGTCACTGCGTGTGAACATACCCTTAGGATACAACCAACTGTGGAATATCAAGCCCCTCCAACTTTAAGGGTATATTCACACCCAGAGTTTTCAGGCGTATTTCGGGGCGTAATGCCTCGAAATATGCCTGAATAAACGGTAGCTGAACGCCTACAAACATCTGTCCATTGAAATCAATGGGAAAAATGGCGTTATGCTCAGATGGGGCGTTTTTTTACGCCGCTGTTTTTAAAAAAAACGGTGTGGAAAAAACACTGTGTAAAAAGGAGCATGTCGCATCTTGAGCTGTTTTTGGAGCTGTTTTTCATAGTGTCATTAGAAAAACAGCTCCAAAATCGCCTAGAAAAAATGCCTCAAAAAACGTCTTCAGCTTCAAAAACTGATGAAAATCAGAGGCTGTTTTTTCTGAAAACTTTTTAACTTGTGCGTGTGAGCATACCCTTAGAAGTGATTGTTATCTTCCCCATGCAAGGGACAATTTGCATTGGATAATCAGTCCATGTACGGCCAGCTCAAACTTAAAGATGATCTACCACCTCTCCTGACAGGTCTGTTTTAGTAAATGCTTGTATTCCCGATATAATAACTATTCTGGATCATATTTTCTCACAACTCTGTATTGTGTCATTCCTCTGTTATTCCTCCTGGAAATGTATGAATTAATTGACATCTGCTGTTACCATTTCCCTTGTCAATAGTGTGTTTGTCCTATGGACAAGGGGAATAGTAACGCCCAGTTGTGAATTTATTCATACAAGGAATAACAGAAGAGCAGAATAACAGAAAAGCTGCTATAGAATTGTTATGTAATGGAAAATACATGTCAGAAGAACTGAGAGATCCTCCTTAAGTGTCACTGTTACACCCAATTTCCCTTTAATAGACATATAGGGGCCGATTTATTAATAATGGCTTGAAGATATATAGCCTAAAACAAGGCGCTAGACTGAAGATACGCCTCATTTTTCAATGACATGCACGCTGTTATATAGATTTGGTGCAGGTCAGATTCCATTTCCTTCCTTACACCACCTATTCGGTGGTATACTTTTGACCAGTATTCTGCGCCAAAAAACTGGCACACGCATGTGTTAAATCAAGCGCATTTCACGACTCGACAAATCCACTGCCATATTTTAAGTATGTGTCCCAACGTGGCGAGCATGTCGCAGATTAATAAATTTAGCCAACATTATATACGCCAGGAACCGAGGCGCAAAGACAATAATAAATCTGCCCCATAATGTATAGAATTATCTCTTTACCGGTAAACCATCCGCACATCTACTGTATATACCAGTGATCCTCATGGCTGTATACTAATAGTGTCCAGTAACACCTGTAATACTGTGGTACACAGCCCTCCAGATCTCCCACAAAACCCTCTGCTCTTCCTACGAGCCGCACTATATCTGCTGCTCTGTGCTGTCCCATGGCTGCCCTAATATTCACTGTATAGAAGGTTCTCACACCTCTGTCACTGCTGTCTCAGTACGGCTAGTCCTGCAAAGAATGAAGTTTTCCAGGGTCCGGAATTGGGGAATCTCCAGGGATTTGCTGCCTTATTAGGAGCGGCACCCTCTCTGGTGAACAACGTGTCTGTCGGAGGGGTGTGGGTTATATTTTGATATCATACAAAAGGCCAGAAGTCTTGATAAACAGGAATATCTGCCAGGAAGAATACAGAAGCAGGAACTGGGCAGATAGGGACGGAAAAGAAAGAGATGAGGACACAGACAGGGACTGACTTAGTTGGATATTATTCTATGTGTTCGTGATGTCATTGCGGGGATATATACTCAATGTTCATATACTGACGACTGGCGATAGCCCATAAACTATGGATAAGTGGCTTTGGAGAAGCTGTGGAGAGCCCCGCAGTAGGACCTGTTATAAAGGGGTATGTAGTTATAGGAAAGGTGTATATATAGGACCATTATATCTTTGTCTCTTAACTCTTTAATTTCATATTTAGTTGTCATAGTGTAGATGATGTATGTCTCCATCCCATATGTAGACCTTGACTAATGTTTGGGACCTTCATAGTTCTTAGATATTCTTCAGGAAAATTCTTGTTTTCTAACGTTCCCTTTTTTGATAATTGTTGTTCTTCTCGATGATTTACGACCCTTTTTCTCTCACATTCTCTTCTTCTGGTCCTTTCGGAAGGAGGAGGAGGCACCATCCGGGGAGGATGAGGGAAGCATTAGAGAACAGTGCAAGTGAGATAGGGAGCTCGAAGTACAACAGACTGAGCTCTGAGACATCACAGAGGGACAGATCAAGTTCATAAGGAAAAGAAGACACAATAAGTAAGGGACGTGTGGACATCAATAAGACTTTGACCAGAAAGGGACACAACTACAGTCCAGGAGGACATCGTATTCCATTATTGTATTATTAAGCAAAGTGTGAAGCGAGATAATCAGACATCATGGACTGTGGGTAAACCAGAGACACACCTCAGGATTTTCACACAAGGGACATCGAGATTCCCCATACAGGGGTGAGTATTAATGTAAAAATGTTGGGGTTGGTTGAAGATGTTGATGTAGAGTTTGACTGAGTGATAAAACCTGTGTAGACATTGGGAACTTAGAGTACTCTTCCATATTTTATGCAGATATAGCAGATTTGAGTTTGTAATGTTCTACAATTCATTGTGATGTCACCTTCTGTGGTTTTATATAAGACTGTCGGTATCCTTATGTTATGTATCTGCTACATCTAGAGATGAAATGTAAGTATTAATACGGATACTAATTTTGGTTTCTCTTTTTTTTATCCCACCTTCCATCCCTTGTTTCGCTTGCCCATGACCTAACAAACCCTTCTTTTGTCTTCTTCCTCTTTTGTTTTCTGCCAAATCTATCATCTACTGTGACAGTCAATTCAGATATCTCTAATATTTCTAACACTTAGAATAAATAAACCTGTCTTCTCCTCCGATGTATCCACCACTATACCCCAACTCCTCCCTTTCTACTGTGTTTTTCTCCTTCCCACCAACTTCTCCCTTGTACTCTACTCCACCATCATCTCGTCCCCCTACATCAACCCCACTTCTTCCATCCCTCTCCATGGCTATTGGGGCATTATCCAATGCCCTGGGCCTCTGGATCCTGGCACGAGCCTACTCCCACTCCCAAAGACTACGACGTTCAAGGGCACAGTTTTTACTCCTGGCTTCAGGGCTCCTTTTGACAGACTTGGCTGGACATCTAATAACTGGATCCTTTGTCCTGTGGCTCTATTCTAATGGAGGATTACCAAGGGTAGGATGTCAATTTCTTGGGGGTTGCATGGTATTTTTTGGACTTTCACCACTACTGCTTGGGCTTCTTATGGCCTGTGAGCGATGCATTGGACTTACAAGACCACTCTGGCATTCAATTGTTGTTACCCAAACCAAAGCTCGGATTGGCCTTGGTTTAGCTTGGGCTGTAGCTCTTCTGGTGTCCACTCTACCACTACTTGGATATGGTACATATGGACTGCAACCTTCAGGGACCTGGTGTTTTCTACAGGAGCCTCCAGGATTTTGCCTACTGTTCTCTGGACTTGGTCTTGGATCACTGGTGGCTGCATTGGTGTGTAATGTGGTAGTTGGAATTACCTTGCTTCAGGCTCGACTCTTACGAGCCTCAGGAGAGGATCGCAGGAGACGGCGTCGAGGTGCCTGCTCCCACGATTTGGAAATGATGGTGCAACTGCTGGCAATTACCATTGTTTCTTGTGTGTGCTGGAGCCCACTACTGGTGAGGACCTTTATGTATCCTACTCACTTTTCTCTTTGTTCTTGCATAATTCTATGTTGGTTAATAGACTGTGACATGAGACACCCAATTTATAGGTGGTCAGAAACTACCCAAATATCTATAAGACTCTTCTTAGATCTCTGCATTAACATAATCTATTAGAACTATGACATTTGTTATCTTATCCCTCCATTACAAGGTTGCCAACCATCCGTAAATTCCTGGACGTCTATAAAAATAGGGGACTTTTTTCCAGTGTCCATAAGAGAAAATTTATGTATCCGTGATTTTTGGAGGTTGGATGAGCTTGTGACAATTATCGGGATTGTAATTATCATTGTTTTAGAGTTCACGGTAATGTGTTCATATCACTATTATAATTTCTAGACGTAAAATTACTTAAAATCGGTATGATTCATAGTGCTTTTCCAAATTGTTCGTTAAAAATGTTTGCTGGGACCAAAGATGGCCGCAGATGTCCCGCTCGAGGTATACCAAAGTTTAGTTTCTTCTTTAGCGTCATTTCACAGTCTATATCTACATACCGTGTTGTGTAACTGCTGTTTTTTTGTACTGAGTTTTAGTTATTTGACATTATTTTCTCCATTCACACACATACGTAGATGATTCGCCTTGGAAACACAGTGGTTTAGCTCCACCCTGTTATCATTTCGCCTAACATCTGAGCTCGGAGGCGACGTAAACACTGCATGTGTTCAGGGTGAAAAATACCAGGCTGATTTCAAGAGAAAACAACCTCTGAATCCAGGCGGTTTTGGAGCTGATTTTCAAAGTGTTTTTTATTTTCCTGGCATGTTCACATGGCGCTAAAAAAATCCGAACTGTAAACGTGTCAAATAAGCTAGCGTTTTTGTGAAGGGCTTTTTAAAATCCAAGCGTTTTGAATATTTTTCTGCATGTTTTTTTAAGCGTTTTGTGCACGCTTTTTGTAAGTTTTTTGGCGCGTTTAGGACTCCCATTGACTATGGAAACATTTGTCGCGTTTTTAGGGCTTATTCAGACGAACGGGATATACGTCCGTGCAACGCTCGTGATTTTCACGCGCGTCGCACGGACCTATATTAGTCTATGGAGCCGTGCAGACATGTGCCTGATTTTTACGCAGCGTTGGTCCGCTGCGTAAAAGTCACGAATGTCCGTTCTTTGAGCGTTTTTCGCGCATCACGCACCCATTGAAGTCAATGGGTGCGTGAAAACCACGCATGCCACACGGAAGCACTTCCGTGCGAACAGCGTGATTCGCGCAACAGCAGTGAAAAGGATGAATGAAAACAGAAAAGCACCACGTGCTTTTCTGTTTACAAACATCCAAACGGAGTGTCATAATGATGGCGGCTGCGCGAAAAGCACGCAGCCGCGCATCATATGCTGAGGCCACACAGAGCTGTTAAGTGCCTTCTGCGCAGGCAAAACGCCGCGTTTTTTGTGTGCGCAAAAAGCACACGCTCGTGTGAATCCGGCCTTAGTGTGCTTTACACACCAAAGAATTTACATGATGCTTTTCCGTAATGCATAATTTAAATACGCTTGTGTAATAAACGTGTTTTATGTACTAACAGCGCACTTTCCCGGTGTATTGTGGAGCGTAAAAGATGCCAAAATATGCACCGAGTACACTCGTGTGAACAGGGCCTTACAAGCTTTTTCGAAGTGTATTTTGAGGTGTCAATGGGAAATGGGAAAAAATCTGCGTTTTAAGAAGTAAAATTTCACTTCTTTTTTTTAAGAAGTGTATTTTTACATGGCGTTTTTTGATTAAAATACGAAAAATACTCCTTATATAAACTACACAGCGTATTTCTCTTTGAAATCATTGGGAAGCTGTTTGAAGGTGTATTTCGGAGAGTAATACAAGCATTATACGCTCCGAAATGCATCTGAAAATATGTTGTGTGAACATGGCCAAAGGGTAGATTTACACGTGGCAGATTTGTTGCAGAAATTACGCTCCATAAATGTGCATGGATTTGTGCAAGTTCAATTCAGATGACAATCCAGTCACAGAAATTTCTGCAACAAATCTGCCGCATGTAAATATAACCTAAATTTGTAAGTCACACAACATTTCACGTAGATTTTTAATGTGGAATATTATTAAATGTTGTTCAAAAGTTGAGTTTTCCCTTAGGCTGGGATCACACACGCATTTTTGATGCAGTTTTTCTGTCAGTTTGTGGCTCAGTTTTTTTTTTAGCAAAACATAGGAGTGGATGGAAAAGAAAGGAGATACATCAGTCTTTTTTTTATAAAACTTTCTTCCCTTTTGGATTTACTACTTGCTTTGGGACTAAAAACTGCATAAAAAGTGTGTGTGTGTGCGTGCGTGCGTGCGTGCGTGCGTGCGTGCGTGCGTGTGTTCGTGTGTGCATTTTTTCTTTTTCTGGCCTTAGGCTGTATTCCAATGGGTCTAAAATAAGAAATGACAAACTTTGCATATTGTCTTGATTAAAAATAATCCTTTTTTGTGTATAAAGTTACTATGCATACCTATGGATTTTAAGGGATGTTCACACGCAGAGTTAAAAACGTCTCAAAATATGGAGCTGTTTTCAAGGGAAAACAGCCCCTGATTTTCAGACGTTTTTTGAGCAACTTGCGTATTTCGCTGCATTTTTTGCAGCGTCTTTTACGGCCGTTTTTTTAGCTGTTTTCAATAGAGTCTATGAGAAAACGGCTCCAAAAACGTCACAAGAAGTGTCCTGCACTTCTTTTGATGAGCCGTCATTTTACGCGCCGTATTTTGACAGCGACGCGTAAAATGACAGCTCGTCTGCACAGAACATCGTAAGACCCATTGCAAGTAATGGGCAGATGTTTGCCGACGTATTGGAGCCGTCTTTTCAGGCGTAATTCGAGGCGTAAAACGCCTCCATTACGTCTGAAAAGAGGTCGTGTGCACATAACCTAATGGTAACAAACTGCAAACAAACCCTGTGTAGTCTGATCCTGCAGTCATACTCCCTTCCATCTGTCCTTTACTTCTTGTCAACCTACCGAACTTAAGTTTGCAGGATGTTGGGGACTGAAGTAAGGGAGTATTACTCCAGTATCAGACTACACAGTGTTTGTTTGTGGTCTGTTACCATGGAGACATAGGTCTGCATACAAGCTGCCTACAGAAAAGGTAGGAGATTTAAACACGACTAGTTGCATAACTTTTAGACTTGGGTAAGGAAGAATAGCAGACAAATTGCCCTACTATATACAGATACTGGTAATGCGGCATTCACAGGGCAGCATATAAAGTGAATGACATTGTTACATGGCTAAGGTCATATAAATAAAGACTGGAATTGCTTCATAGATAAGGTCATATATGACATTGGCACTGCTGTATTTGCCAGCTTATATATAAAGAAACAGGCACTGCTACATAAACAAGGGTATATAAAAAAAAAGGTTGGCATTGCAATATACTGTGACTGGCACTGGCTGCTCTACCGAGAAAGTGGCACCAATGTAGTACAGAGAGAAATACAGTAATAGAATTTCATCATTGAATACATAAACCAATACACAGAGAGATTGACCCTGCTGTAAGCCAGACAAAGACCGGCACTGCTGTCATAATAAGGGTAACAACTTGTTACCCTTTTTGACAGCAGTGCCAGTCTTTGTCTGTGTTACTATGCCAATAGCAGCAGGGTCAATCTAACAAGCAGTGAGGCTGGCACCACTATGTCTGAAGAAGAAGCCTTGAAAAATATGAAGGCATAAACTATAGTCTGGTGTGTGACCTGGTGCCATCATTACTATGTGTTGGTCATTATTTCATCTTTTATGTTGTTTCTTTGTCTTTTCATTCATTCCTGTTCTGTGACAATCTCTCCACCTTCAATCTTCTGGTTTTCCTCATCCTCTGTCCTCACCCCATATATATGTTCCCTTCCCTCCTGTCTCTGCTTATTATCCATCTGGGATTTCTCATTCCTGCACGATCGCATAGTGAATGAGGTGAAAAAGACTGAAGTTCAGTCATTTATTCTAATAATCCATGTTCTATATCCATGGGAATGTGAAAGAGGACAAATCCAAAGCTATACATTTTCCCCATTAACCCGATATGTAACATTCCTTCCATGCTGAGCGAATGTGCTTTATGATGCTTCATTCATTGATTCATTATTACCATTATTATCTCTTATGCTGTATATTTTAACAGAACCGATAAAAACAAGGGGACATACAAAAACACCGAAAAAGGCCATACTTACAAATGGACACAGCCAGGTCAGAAACGCTGATGAAAGGGCGAGCAGGTGCTTTAAATAATAATAGCCACTCCCACTAGTCTTGAGGGGAGTGGTGTGTGGTGCATGGGATGTGTAGTAAGAAATAATAAATGAATAGTGTGTGTGCAAGTGTAATACTATAAGTGAAATATAGGGGGCAGTAATGAGTGAAGTGCCTCAATAGAAATAAATGGATAATGGGGTGCAAGTGAGTGAAACATGGAGGGATAGTGTGTACGTCATGAGACACAACGTGTATAGCAAGGTAGAAGCCTATTTGTGACGCCTTGATAATTCATAGAGCGGGCTACCCTGCTTGCTATGCCAAACAACAACACACCATGCTCTCCCAGCATCAAAGACCCGGCTGTGTCCAAGAGAAGCGAATATACATAATAATGAAAAATACCTGGGGTATTGGTAATCATTTTGGCCAAAAGGACGCAAGCTCGCAATCCACGACAAGGATCCCCAGACTTGCTGTATATTTTAGAAGCGCTCCATCACTAGGGAGGGACCGAATCAAAGCTCATGTCCAAATCCATTAAACACGTCCACAATCTGATCCATGCTCCATCTACTTGACCTAACTCCCTCCACATGGTGTATATTATATCCAGTGCTGTAACCTGTAGGCCAGTGTTCCCCAACTTCTCTACCATTGGAGAAATGCTAGAAATGTTTCCCCACCCTAAGGACCCCATATTCCTACCACTGCCCCAAAGAAGCTTTATCTGTGTGTGGGGGGGGGGGGAGCAATTCATTCACTGTTGCGCGAATCATGCGCGGCACCCGGAAGTGCTTCCGTGTGCCCAGCGCGATTTGCACGCACCCATTCACTTCAATGGGTGCGTGCAGAGCGAAACACGGGCAAGTATAGGACATGTCATGAGTTTCACGCAACGCACATACGCTGCGTGAAATTCACTGGCAGTCTGAACGGCCTCACTAACATAGGTCCGTGCGACGCGCGTAGCACGGACGTATTATACGTTTGTGTGAATAAGGCCTTAATTGACCTGTGGTGCATATTTTAAAATACACAGCATGTCAATTTATCTTGCGTTTCCGCTTGTGAATCTGTCTAGTTTTAAAGAAAAACGCTACAAAATACGCAGCATAATAACGTGCCTATTTCCGCGTCAAAATGTAAAAAATGCACCTAAAAACGCATAAAAAAACGCACCATTAGGTGTGGTTTTAACTGCGAAATTATGTGTGTATACCTGCGGTTTTGATGTGGATTTTCCGCATAAAATTACGCAACGTGTGCATTCAGCCTTAAGACTGTGGATGTTTAGGAATTTTTTTTTATTGTCTGGGGTAGCGCATTCCAGAGGACTAATGCAGCACAAGAAAAGTTCTAGAGACGGGAGTGGGAGGTTTTGATTATGGAGGGCGTTAATCTAAGGTCGTTGGCAGAACGTAGAGCGATTTGTGGGTGAGAGTAATACGTTTCAATTTTATTCTGAAGGAAATGAGCATCCAAAGCAGTGACTGGCACAGGGTAGAGGGATTGGTGTAGCGGTCCAGTACAGTGACTGGCAGAGGGTAGAGGCGTTGGTGAAGCGGTTGGTCAGAAAGATGAGCCTGGCTGCTGCATTCAGGATGGATTGGAGAGGGGAGAGTTTAGTGAGTGGAAGAGTGATTACTAATAAGTGACAGGAGTCAAGACGAGAGTGAATCAGAGCAACAATGAGAGTTTTGGCTTTTTCCACAGTAAGAAAACAGCGGATTCTCGAGATGTTTTTGAGGTGAAAATGACACGAGCGTGAAAGTGATTGAATGTGAGGAGTAAAGGAAAGATCTGAGTCAAAAATAACCCCGAGACAGCGGGCGTGCTGCCTAGGAGTTATGGTAGTGCCACCACACAGAGATGGAGACATCAGGTTTAGGTAGGTTAGTAGATGGTGGAAACACAAGGAGCTCCGTTTTTGGAAGATTCAGTTTTAGATAGAGAGAGGACATGATGTTAGAGGCAGCGGACAGACAATCACTGGTGGTTTGTATTAGAGCAGGGGTGATGTCACGGTGAGATTTACAGTGGATATAAAAAGTCTACACACCCTTGTTAAAATACCCGTTTTTGTCATGTCCAAAAATCAGTCCAAGATAAATCATTTCAAAATTTTTCCACCTTTAATGTGACCCATAATCTGTAAAATTCCATTGAAAAACAAACTGAAATCTTTTAGAGGGGAAAAATAAAAATAACAAAACTACAAAAATGTGGTTGCATAAGTGTGAACACCCTCTTATAATTGGGGATGTGGTTGTGTTCAGAATTAGCCAATCACATTTCAACCTTGGTTGAACTTGATGGACATGTGTCTTTTTCCAGCCGTACTAACTATGTAACTATAAGTACACAGCTGCCATTATTTAAAGTGATCCTGAGTAACCCCATGTAAAGTTCAGCTGTTCTATTAGGATTTTCCTGACATTTTCTTTGTTGCATGGGACAGCAAAAGCCATGGTCCGTAAAGAGCTTACAACACGTCAAAGGGATCTGATTGTTGCAAGGCATCAGTCAGGAGAAGGGTTCCAAAGAATTTTCAAGGCATTAGATATACCATGGGACATAGTGAGGACAGTCACCAAGAAGTGGATTACATTTGGCATAACAGTGACATTACCAAGAACTGGACGTCACTCAAAACTTGATGAAAAGACAAGATGAAAATTGGTCCGGGAGGCTACCAAGAGGCCTACAGCAACATTAAAGGAGCTGCAGGACTTTCTGGCGGGTACTGGTTGTGTAGTGCATGTGACAACAATCTCCAGTTTTCTTCATATGTCAGGGCTGTGGGGTAGGGTGACAAGGCAGAAGCCTTTTCTAACAAAGAAAAACATCCAAGCCTGGCTATATTTTGCAAAGACCTACATCAAGTTTGCCAAAAGCATGTGGGAAAACGTGTTATGGTCTGATGAGACACAGGTTGAACTTTTTGGCCATAATTACAAAAGGTATGTTTGTTGCAAAGCCAACACTGCACATCACCGTAAGAACACCATCCCCACACTGAAGCATGGTGGAGGCAGCATTATGGAGCATGGTGGAGGCAGCATTATGGAGCATGGTGGAGGCAGCATTATGGAGCATGGTGGAGGCAGCATTATGGAGCATGGTGGAGGCAGCATTATGGAGCATGGTGGAGGCAGCATTATGGAGCATGGTGGAGGCAGCATTATGAAGCATGGTGGAGGGAGCATTATGGAGCATGGTGGAGGCAGCATTATGGAGCATGGTGGAGGCAGCATTATGGAGCATGGTGAAGGCAGCATTATGGAGCATGGTGGAGGCAGCATTATGGAGCATGGTGGAGGCGGGATTATGGAGCATGGTGGAGGCAGCATTATGGAGCATGGTGGAGGCAGCATTATGAAGCATGGTGGAGGCAGCATTATGGAGCATGGTGGAGGCAGCAATATGGAGCATGGTGGAGGCGGGATTATGGAGCATGGTGGAGGCAGCATTATGGAGCATTGTGGGGGCAGCATTATGGAGCAATGTGGAGGCAGCATTATGGAGCAAGGTGGAGGCAGCATTATGGAGCATGGTGGATGCAGCATTATGGAGCATGGTGGAGGCAGCATTATGGAGCATGGTGGAGGCAGCATTATGGAGCAAGGTGGAGGCAGCATTATGGAGCATGGTGGATGCAGCATTATGGAGCATGGTGGAGGCAGCTTTATAGAGCATGGTGGAGGCAGCATTATGCTTTGGGGCTGTTTTTCTGCAGCTGGAACTGGGGCAAGGTGGAGGGAATTATGAACAGCTCCAAATATCTGTCAATATTGGCACAAAACCTGCAGGCCTCTGCTAAAAAGCTGAAGATGAAGAGGAATTTCACCTTTCAGCACGACAATGACCCAAAGCAGAACCTCCAAATCAACAAAAGAATGGCTTCACCAGAAGAAGGTCAAAGTTTTGGAATGGTCCAGCCAGAGCCCAGACCTGAATTCCATTGAAAATCTGTGGGGTGACCTGAAGAGGGCTGTGCACAGAAGATGCTCTTGCAATCTGATAGATTTGGAGCGCTTTTGCAAGGAAGAGTGGCCAACAATTGCCAAGTCAAATGCTGATAGACTTCTACCCAAAAAGACTGAATGCTGTTATAAAGTCAAAGGGTAATTCAACAAAGTATTAGTTTAAGGGTGTGGACATTTATGCAACCCCATTATTTTTGTTATTTTTATTTTTCCACTCTAAAAGATTTCAGTTTGTTTTTCAATACAATTGTACAGATTATAGGTGACATTAAAGGTGGAAAAAGTTCTGAAATTATTCATCTTGTACTGATTTTGTAACCTGGCATTTTAACAGGGGTGTGTAGACTTTTTATACCTACTTTTCTGATTCGCTGTCATCATCGTAGAGATTGTACTGGAAGCAAAATCTTCTGATGGTTTGTCCAATAGGGGCTGTGTAGAGAGAAAAGAGAAGCGGACCTAGTACTGATGCCCGGGGAACCCCAACAGCAAGGGGAAGAGAAGAAGTAGAATCAACAAATGATGCACTGAATGTGCGGCCAGAGATATACCAGATTGTAAGGGGTCAAGAAGAGAGTTAGCAGAGCGATAGTGGATTAGACTAGAGAAGACAAGCATTCCAGGAGTTAAGTGAAGATGAGGTGGAGATTAGAGACAGGTCGGTAGTTTTCTGCGCAGAACAAGTCAAGAATTGTTTTT
Source organism: Rhinoderma darwinii (assembly GCF_050947455.1). Taxonomy (NCBI): domain Eukaryota; kingdom Metazoa; phylum Chordata; class Amphibia; order Anura; family Rhinodermatidae; genus Rhinoderma; species Rhinoderma darwinii. Next base: position 373,179,486 of record NC_134689.1, read on the forward strand.
TTTCAGTAATGGGGTTATAACAGCATGTTTAAAAGAGGAGGGAAAGATTCCAGAAGAAAGAGAGTAGCAAAATATTTTAGTTAGGTGACAAGTGAGACCCGGGGAGAGAGACTGGACAACGTGTGAGGAAATAGGATCTCTAAGGCTACAGTCAGATGAGCGTAGCTAACCTCGGACGTGAAAAACTGCAGTTTTTCTCGTCTGAGGTGCACCCGTGCGGGATGCGTTGTCACGTATCCCCCATAGACTATTTTTTCACGGACCCTTCACATGCGCTGTTGAAACAACGGTCGTGTGAACGGCCCCATTGAAATACGTGAGTCCATGTGACGGCCGTTGTTTTAACGGCCGTCACACGGACGAGATACACGCTCATCTGAATGAGACATTCAGTCGAGTGGGATCAGTTTTCTGTCCCTACGCGTGAGGGCTCTTGCCAATGTGGTCTTCGAAGGCACCCTTGACCAAGTTCTTGGGAACCATGGTTAAGTGACCCTTTTGTAGGCACACATAATTTGGAGCTATAACATCCGCCCCATCCAGGAGCCATGCTTTTTTGTGTTGTGTTATTATCCTAAACAATGTGTCCCACCTCATATACCTACCTACATAGAATTAATGTACCTGATTATCCAGCCTTAACCAATTTTGGGTATAAAAAACGACATTGACGCAACTTTTAGCACCACATGTTCATGCTCACTCATTATTCACATACTGACCCTTCTTGATCTGCATTTTTAACCCATTCCTTATATAGTGTATTTTGCAGCACTATTTACTGCGTGTAGGGATGCTAACACAGACCAGTATCAGTTATGTGGGAAGCTACTACATTTTTAGATTGTATGAGGAAACCTTGACATGGAGAATATATAAAGTAATGTAGATGTAGCCCTGGTTGGATTCAAACTCATTGACTCACTGCTGAACTGCAGAAATGCTAACCAGCGAGCCATTGTGCTGCCATATTGTCAATATACCATCTTTACATTTACTATCTCTTTTACTAAGGGAGTATGTACCATAGAGACGTTCCATGTAGGTGCTATATGTGACACCCATGGCCGTGGACCGTCGGGAATACTCACCCCCAACGGCCGCAGCCATGGATCTGTGAGCGCTGGCCCGCATCTCCTCCTCAGGAGACGCCAGCGCTCACTTACGCTTCATTCTGCTGTGTCCCGTAGGGTGTGCGCGCACGCTCGTGCCTGGCCTTAAAGGGCCAGCACGCGCACCTGAATAGTATGTCAAATTAGCCCATGATCATCCTGGACTATAAGAAGGGCCCTGCCCCTTCCTTCATTGTCTGAGCATTGTTGTGTTTACCCATGTTAGTCTTTGCAAATGGCCCCTTAGTGTTTTCCAGTTCCCAGTGTTCCCGTACCTGGTACCTGTATCCTGTGCTACTTTGTTCCTGTGCCATAGAGTGTTGGAGTCGTGTTTTGCCGTATACTATGCCTGCTCCTGTTACCTCTGCTGTTCCTACTACTACACCTCCTGGCAGTGGTAACTGCCGATTTTTTCTGCCACTACCTCATCGCTATGATGGAGACAAGAGGACCTGCAGGGGATTTCTGAACCAATTCCAGATTCACTTCACATTGTATGCAGAGGCCTTCCCTTCTGATGACGTAAAGATCGCTTTCATAATCTCTCTCCTCACTGGCAAAGCCCTGGCATGGGTGAACCCCATTTGGGAACGTCAAGGACAAGAGATCCGTGAGTTACACCGGTTCGTACAGACTTTCCGTACTATATTTGAGGAACCCGGGAGAGTTTAATCGACTGCTGCATCCTTGCTGACCCTATGCCAGGAGGACACCTCCGTGGGCGAGTACGCCTTTTGATTCCGCACCCTAGCTGCCGAACTAACCTGGAACAACAAGGCCTTGGTGGCTACATTCTGTCAGGGATTGTCCCCTGAAATTAAGGACGAGCTTGCCGCCCAAGATCTGCCATCTACCCTGGATGACCTCATTCTTCAGGCCGCCCGGACCGACATCGGGATCCAAGAACGGTCTCAAGAGGTTCGTCGGGAGGACTCCCTAGATCGGCTCCTACATTTCAGCAACCCCTGCTGCCCTCATCAGCTGTTCCACCAGAGGAGTCTATGAGAATGGACCATCTCAAGTTGTCTTTTCAGAAGAAACAATGCAGACGCACTTCGGGACTCTGTCTGTATTGCGGCCTCGGAGGCCATCTTTTACGTCTGTGCCCCCAAAAGCCCTAGAGCCTAGGGTTGGTTGCAGAGACATCTCTGGGTGGCGAAGGACTTTCTTCCAAAATGTACATCCCCGTGACCATAGTATCCGGTGAAAAGACGCACAGGGTCTCTGCCTATCTGGATCCGCAGCTAACTTCATTCAGAGAGACCTGGTGGATCTTCTCCAGGTGCCCATAACCCCCCTGGAGAGGCCATTGATTGTTGCCTTGGTGAATGGACTGCCTCTGCCCGACCCGATTGTGCTTAAAGGGAATGTGTTGCCAGAAAAACATGTTTTTTTTTAAAAAATTAAACATTTAGTGTGTGGGTGATTAAACATTGTTCACATTTTTTTTTTTTTTTTGGCACAAGCCAGGAAATATTATAAATTATTTCTAATTTATAATACTACCCATTTTTGGTCACTAGATGGGGCTGTTCCCAAAATTGCAGCATTGCAACATTGGGTTAAAAGCCCTCGCTCTAGTGAGCTCTCAGCATCCCCCCCTCCTTTATCCTGGCTAGTGCCGGGATAAACGAGGGGTTTGAAAGGTTTAACCTCCTACACTGTGTGTCGCCATTTTTTGAGGTAACCCACAGTGTAGTAGGTTTACATACAGTAGTAAACACACACAAACACTAACATACATTGAAATCTCTTACCTGCTCCTGCCGCCGCGGCTCCCTCCGGCCCGTCCGCTCCGTTTGCTGCCGCTGTTCCATGTGCACAAGTCCGGAAGCCGCGACCGGAAGTAGTAATATTACTGTCCGGCCGCGACTTCCGGTCCACAGGAAAATGGCGCCGGACGGCGCCAATTTCGAATAGGACTGTGTGGGAGCGGCGCATGCGCAGTTCCCACACAGACGCCGTACACGGCAGTCAATGGGACGGGAGCCGTTCGCAGTCCCTATGGGACTGTGGCTGCCGTATTCCATGTCTGTGTGTGTCGTTAATCGACACACACAGAAATGGAACAAAAAATGGCAGCCCCCATAGGGAAGAAAAAGTGTAAAAATAAGAAAAAGTAAAACACAAACACACAAATGAATATAAACGTTTTTATTAAAGCACTAACATCTTTAACATATAAAAAAATTATTTGCGATGACACTGTTCCTTTAAGCTCCAAGTGGGAGCCCTTCATTCTGAGCTCATGTTGTTTCTTGTCCTACCCAAGGCCGTCAACCCTGTGCTGCTGGGTCTGCCTTGGCTCTGACTACATGCCCCAGTTCTGAACTGGCATTCCAGAGAGGTTCTCAAGTGAGGTCCCAAGTGCCTCAACCGCTGCCTGGGGCAGATCCATCCTGTCCAGCCTCCTCTGCCTCAGTCATTGGCAGGATTGCCTTCTCACTATTCTCTGTTCTCAGATGTCTTCATCAAGAGGGAGGCAGAGATGCTGCCCCCACACCGGACATATGACTGCCCTATAGTCAAGAGGATCAATCAGATCATGGATAACTACATGCAACACTTCATCTCCAGGCAGCATGATGACTTGGTGCAGTTTTTTCCTTGGGTCGAGTTCTCTTATAATAACCATAAAAGCGAGTTCACAAGAACCACACCATTCTTCATCATCTACGGCCAACACTCACGAATTCCTCTCCCAGAGTCCGTTACGTCCGAGGTGCCGCAGCTGATTCTACTTTCAGGGACTTCCTGCAGATCTGGCAGCAAACCCGATCCTCTATTCGGCTGGCAGTCGACCGCATGAAACGAAGGGCAGACACAAGGAGAAGAGAGCCTCCCCAGTTTCTACCAAGGTCTGGCTGTCCTCTAGGAATATCCGGCTGAGGGTGCCGTCATACAAGTTTGCTCCCAGGTTCCTCGGACCCTTCGAGATCTTACAACAGATTTACCCTGTCCCCTACAAGCTTCGGCTGCCTCCTACCCTCAAGATCCCAAACTCCTTCCATGTCTCCCTACTGAAGCCTGTGGTCCTGAACCGCTACAACAAGACTCCTAGTCCTGCAGTTGCCCCCAGCAGTTCATCGGATACATGCAAGGTTAAGGAGATCCTGGACACCAAGAAAGTAGGAGAAAGAACTTTTTATTTGGTGACCGGAGGGGACTTAATCCAAAAGAGAGGTCCTGGGAGTCAGAGGAGAACCTCAATTCTCCTACCCTCGTGAAGAGGTTTTTCTCCCGCTCTGGTCCCAAGAGGAGGGGGCATAAGAAGGGGGATACTGTGACACCCATGGCCTTTGGACCATCAGGATTACTCACCCCCGATGGCTGCAGCCATGGATCAGTCAGCACTCCTCAGGAGACGCCAGCGCTCATTTCCGCTTCACACTGCTGTGTCCTGTAGGGTGCACGGGCACGGTCATGCCTGGCCTTAAAGGACCAGCACGCACACTTGAATAGTATGTCAAATTAGCCCATGATCACCCTGGACTATAAGAAGGGCCCTACCCCTTCCTTCATTGCCTGAGCATTGTTGTGTTTACACGTTAGTCTTTGCAAATGGTCCCTTAGTATTTTCCAGTTCCCAGTGTTCCTGTACCTGCTACCTGTATCCTGTATCCCATTCTACCTTGTTGCTGTGCCATAGAGAGTTGGAGTCATGTTGTGCTGTATACTACGCTTGCTGTGTTACATCGCGCCTTGTGTCTGCCTACTGCCAAGATCCCTTCCGAGCCTAACCATCGGTACTGTCTTAATTACTACAGGTACCCTTATTCGAACTATAGACATTTACTTGGTATCCTGGTGGCCAGCTGCTATCCCGCAATGGCGTTACAGCCCAGTGGGTCCACACCCACCGTGACACTATAAAGTCCACGTTAACAAAATAGTGACGGGGAAATGGCCAAAGGTTTAGGCCACCCTCATCTCCTAAAAGATTTGGTAAGTAGTGGAGGTGGTGGCAACATACTCTAGGTCCTCCTGGTCTGGAGAAGTTTTAAATCAGACTCAGTAGTCAGTAGGTCTACAGTGAAGGAAATAAGTATTTGATCCCTTGCTGATTTTGTAAGTTTGCCCACTGTCAAAGACATGAACAGTCTAGAATTTTTAGGCTAGGTTAATTTTACCAGTGAGAGATTGATTATATATTAAAAAAAAAAAGAAAAAAAAAAAGAAAATCACATTGTCAAAATTATATATATTTATTTGCATTGTGCACAGAGAAATAAGTATTTGATCCCCTACCAACCATTAAGAGTTCTGCCTCCTCCAGACCAGTTACATGCTCCAAATCAACTTGGTGCCTGCATTAAAGACAGCTGTCTTAAATGGTCACCTGTATAAAAGACTCCTGTCCGCAGACTCAATTAATCAGTCTGACTCTAAACTCTACAACATGGGCAAGACCAAAGAGCTTTCTAAGGATGTCAGGGACAAGATCATAGACCTGCACAAGGCTGAAATGGGCTACAAAACCATAAGTAAGACGCTGGGTGAGAAGGAGACAACTGTTGGTGCAATAGTAAGAAAATGGAAGACATACAAAATGACTATCAATCGACATCGATCTGGGGCTCCATGCAAAATCTCACCTCGTGGGGTATCCTTGATCCTGAGAAAGGTGAGAGCTCAGCCGAAAACGACACGGGGGGAACTTGTTAATGATCTCAAGGCAGCTGGGACCACAGTCACCAAGAAAACCATTGGTAACACATTACACCGTAATGGATTAAAATCCTGCAGTGCCCGCAAGGTCCCCCTGCTCTAGAAGGCACATGTACAGGCCTGTCTGAAGTTTGCAAATGAACATCTGGATGATTCTGAGAGTGATTGGGAGAAGGTGCTGTGGTCAGATGAGACTAAAATTGAGCTCTTTGGCATTAACTCTACTCGCCATGTTTGGAGGAAGAGAAATGCTGCCTATGACCCAAAGAACACTGTCCCCACTGTCAAGCATGGAGGTGGAAACATTATGTTTTGGGGGTGTTTCTCTGCTAAGGGCACAGGACTACTTCACCGCATCAATGGGAGAATGGATGGAGCCATATACCGTCAAATCCTGAGTGACAACCTCCTTCCCTCCACCAGGACATTAAAAATGGCTCATGGCTGGGTCTTCCAGCACGACAATGACCCGAAACATACAGCCAAGGCAACAAAGGAGTAGCTAATAAAGAAGCACATTAAGGTCATGGAGTGGCCTAGCCAGTCTCCAGACCTTAATCCCATCGAAAACTTATGGAGGGAGCTGAAGATCCGAGTTGCCAAGCGACAGCCTCGAAAACTTAATGATTTACAGATGATCTGCAAAGAGGAGTGGGCCAAAATTCCATCTAACATGTGTGAAAACCTCATCATCAACTACAAAAAACATCTGACTGCTGTGCTTGCCAACAAGGGTTTTGCCACCAAGTATTAAGTCTTGTTTGCCAAAGGGATCAAATACTTATTTCTCTGTGCACAATGCAAATAAATATATATAATTTTGACAATGTGATTTTCTTTTTTTTTTTTTATATATAATCTATCTCTGACTGGTAAAATTAACCTAGCCTAAAAATTCTAGACTGTTCAGTTCATGTCTTTGACAGTGGGCAAACTTACAAAATCAGCAAGGGATCAAATACGTATTTCCTTCACTGTATGTACTCTCCTGTCACATGCTGATGCAGTCACTAATTTAAAACTATTGACTATTTACGATGGACCATTGTGTCTTAAGCCCTGTTCACATCTGCGTCAGCGGCTCCATTAAGGATCTCCATCGCAGATCCATCGTCTTTGCTGTACAAATTAGTGCAGCATGCAGCCCTATTTTGTCTGATGGATCCCGCTCTTCCAGTATTCTCGTTGTTCAGCTCCTCTGATGGAACGTTGAATGCAAATGTAAACACAGCCTTAGCCTGCCGTACACGGAGAAACATGTTACTGGTTCCTCATCAGGAAGTAGTCGCTGAATTTAAATGCATTTCTCTAGTAATGTTGTTCAATAATACTGACCAAATCTCTGGGGACCATGAATTGCTGATGAGGTTTAAATGCAAATAAAAGAAAAAAGAGCAATATTGTACAGATGGTCGACTCTCGGAAATTAGAGACAGCTGGTGACTAGACGACTATATCCATACAAGTGATGTCTGGCACCATTTTGACACTTTCTTCCCATCTGTGCTTGTTTTGGCATTTAGTATTGGTTCTGTCTCATTTATGTAATTATTCAGACTCTGATGAAGTTGGACAACTTAGGCCCCGTTCACATCTGCATTGGGGGCTCTGTTAGGGGTCTCTGTCGTAGAATCGAAACAATAGCAAAGCATGCTGCGCTATTGTTTCTAGTAAATCCGCAGACAGCCCAATGGAAAGCTGACGGAAACCATTAAAGTCAATGGGTTCCTTTGGCTGCCGGTGGTGTCTGTGTGGCAACGGAACCGTCACTTCTGATGGAACAGAACAACAGAAACCCACGACGCATATGTGAACTGGGCCTTATAATAATGTAGTGTAGACAGTGTTACTTTTATTTTCGTAATGCCTATTTGTAGAAAATATTAAAGGGGTTGTCTCATCACAGCTAAACATTGTAGGTTTGGTTCCTGATACCCCTGGCAAATAGCTGCTTTTGGGGGACCTATCCGATAGAGGCATATGGGCAGGAGTTATCCTAATGCATTTCTTCAGAATTTACTGTAGTGATTGTAGTCCATTATTATGTATTTGTATATAAATGTATATATTTGTATTGATCTACCATATAATAGACTTTTGGCTTTGTGTAAATCTCTAGAACGTGTTTCAAGGCTCTGCTATGGCTCGGACATTGACTTACAGGTAAGCTACCTCTGATAGGCACTAGATCGATGGTTTTCCATCTGCTGGAGGACAGCTAATTTGCATACACTTAAATTGGAAAGCAAGATGCTAGATATGCTGAAGCCTCATTGTACTAAATCTTATATGTGTAGACCAGAGAGTATGGACAATGCTTTGGAGTGTCATGGGGCCCATTGCGCTAAAAAGCTCAGTTGATTATCCCTATAGATAGCCCTATACTCTTTCAATCTCTCCAAATTATTCACCTCCTTAAGACATTTATTACTTATTGCTATATAATGATGCTTCCAATATTTGGGAATAAGACTACGTGTGGCAGAAAGCAAGAGCGTAATCATTTTTTTTTGTCGAAGATGGCATTAAGGCGTAAAGATATATAGAAGTACCAACTTAGGCTTATTTATAAGGTCCGTGTCTACGCAATTATTTATTATGTTAATAACTGATCGCCAAAAAGGCTATATTAGTGGGCACGCTCACCATATATACAGTAGAGTACCCAAGCACCCCCCGCCAGGGACAAATGCAGGATTTTCAGGCTGGGTTCACACGACCTATTTTCAGGCGTAAATGAGGCATATTATGCCTCGATTTACGCCTGAAAATACGGCTCCAATACGTCGGCAAATATCTGCCCATTCATTTGAATGGGTTTGCCGACGTACTGTGCTGACGACCTGTCATTTACGCGTCGTCGTTTGACAGCTGTCAAACGACGACGCGTAAAATGACTGCCTCGTCAAAGAAGTGCAGGATACTTCTTTGCAACGTAATTTGAGCAGTTTTTCATTGAAGTCAATGAAGAACAGCTCAAGATTACAGGCATCAAAGACGCCTCGCATAATGCGAGGAGGAGCTTTTACGTCTGAAACGACGCAGCTGTTTTCTCCTGAAAACAGTCTGTAATTTCAGACGTAAAAGGCAGTTATCGTGTGCACATACCCTCATAGTTTTTAAACCAAGTTATTTTTGACATGCTCCCACTACCCTGGTTTTTAAGCTACGTGTATTGGTCTGCACGTATCCACCAGCCTAGCCCTTTATAGTACAAGCTCTAATATAAAGGGCTAGGCTAGTGGATATGTGCTGACCAGCGTAGATAGTGGCATACACAGTGCCCCCTGTAGATAGTGCCCATGTAGATAGTGCCACACACTGCCCTCTGTAGATCGTGCCACAGTGCCACTGTAGATCGTGCCACAGTGCCACTGTAGATCGTGCCCATGGAGATAATGCCTCAGTGCCCATGGAGATAGTTCCACACACTGCGCCCTTGTAGATAGTGCCACACTGCCCCTGTAGATAATGCCACAGTGTCCCTTAAGATAGTGACACAGGGCCCCCTGTAGATAGTGTTACAGTGTCCATGTGCCCATGTAGATTGTGCCACAGTGCCCATGTAGATGTGCATGCCACAACAAGCAATCACCTGTCCCCGTTCCCACACTGTTTTTCAGTGATGCAGGTCTGGTCTCTTCTGACCAGGCCTGCTCCCGGGGAACAACGTCATCTCGCTGCCTGCATCACAAGAAAAGCGCAGAATGGCGGGGAAGGGAACTGATGATTGCATTGCTTTGCCAGCGCTGCCTATTGTATCTGCGTCCTAAGGACGCGGATACAATTGAACCCAATTGTATGTGAGGGTCTCCCTGAACCAACGATATAGCGGAGGCTGGAGCTGTATCTCCAAAAATAAGCCGGCCCTGGGGGTTTTCGGGCAACTGGAAACTTTCCTTGTGTGCGCTACTACCGGCAGCTCCAAAAATGTGTAGGGGCATGATAGGATATCTTAGCATAATTGCTAGGGACAAAGTACCATCTATTAATGATTTTATAAGTAATCTCCTGGATACACACACAGAAGAAGGCCGACTTCCATTCTCTGTTGAAAATCACTGATCCCAGTTCCCTATTCCATTTATTAACAAAATGAATCTGCATATCAGTCTGATCTTGTTGCAGTAGTCTGTAATATCTAGAAATCTAGTGAGGGGAAGTCTAGTGGGTGTGGGGTTAAAGCTAATTCAAGAGATTATAGATTATGCAAAAATATATTTACAAATATTTTTTAGAGGGTTATATTGAAATATTGAGAGGGGACTAATCTCCATATTACCACCCACTATGGATGATAGATATTTAACACTACTCCCCATCAGAACTTTATCAAAGCTTAACACCTGCGTCATTTTTTTTATGCACCGCTGTCAAAAGACGGCGCGTAAAAAAGACGCCCGCGTCAAAGAAGTGCCTGTCACTTCTTGGGACGTAATTGGAGCCGTTTTCCATTGGCACCATAGAAAAACAGCTCCAATTACGTTCATAATGGACGCAGCGAAAAACGCCGGCAACATGCCATTACGTCTGAAATTCAGGAGCTGTTTTCGCCTGAAAACAGCTCCGTGATTTCAGCCGTAATGGACGCTGCCGTGGGAACATACCCTTAGTGTAAAAGAGGCTCTGTCACCAAATTATAAGTGCCCTATCTCCTACAAAATCTAATCGGCGCTGTAATGTAGATAACAGTGGTTTTTATTCTGAAAAACTATCATTTTTTTAGCAAGTTATGAGCAATTTTTAGCTGTACTCACAGCACAGCGTGATCTCGCAAGATCACGCTGTGCTGTCACATACTCCCACATTAACCTTACCGAAGTGTCTTGAGAGTGAATAGACATCGCCTCCAGCCATTACGCGAAGTCTATTCACACTCCCGATACTTCGGTAATGTTTCTGTGGGACTTAATCACAGCACAGCGTGATCTTGCGATATCACGCTGTGAATGACAGCACTGCATGATCTCGCGAGGTCACGCTGTGCTGTGTGAGTAAGTCTCACAGAAACTTTACCGAAGTGTTGGGAGTGTGAATAGACATCCCATCCTGACTGGAGGTGATGTCTATTCACTCTCAAGACACTTCGGTAAAGTTAATGTGGGAGTAAGTGACATCACAGTGTGATCTCGCGAGATCACGCTGTGCTGCGAGTACAACTGCTGCTGCGAGTGCAACTAAAAATGAATGAAGAGAAGTGTATGATGCTGATTGGTCACTGATTGGTCAGCGTCATACACTTCTCTTCACAACGCCCAGTTGGTAAAAAGGTAAAAAAACGCCCAGTTGTCTATTAAGAAACGAATTAGCATAAATCTAAAATTGTTCATGACTTGCTCAAAAATGATCGTTTTTCAAAATAAAAACCACTGTTATCTACATTACAGCGCCGATCAGATTATGTAGGAGACAGGGCACTTATAATATGGTGACTGAGCCTCTTTAACAGGCCTGAATTTTGGCTGAATTTCAAAATTATTCGGTTATTAATAATGAATTCATAAATGTTTGCCACAATGAATGGTGAATATGTCTTAACAAAACTCCCCAATTTGGCCCAATATATTGCGGTTGATGGTAAACCCAGCTGGTATTCTTCAATTAATCTCCATTCAATTAATCTATTGAATTGGAATAAATTCGTCAGTCTTCCCAATGTCGCAGCCAAATAATACTGTCAGAAATCTGGGAAAGCCAGACCCTGGGTCTCTTTCTATTCCAGATAAAATCTGAGGTTAGTTCATCCAATGTGCTAAAAAATTGTGATGGTATTTTAATAGGGACTGCTTGAAAAATAAATAAAAGTTTTAGTAAAATCAACATTTTAATTAAATTCTCTGTTCCAAACCATAATAATGTATAATGCTTCCATTTTTGAAGATTACAGATTACTACCAATCTGTGTCAAGGATTCCTCATAATTTAGTTTATATATATTAACCTGGTCTAGCGGAAGCTGAACCTCTGATATCTTATATGTTGCTGACACCTAAAACCGTGATATTTCTGAAAAGGTAACTTTTTTTCTGGGGGGCTGGAAATGTTCAAGGCCTTTTTTTCCTGGGGGGCTGGAAATGTTCAAGGCTTCACATTTAGAGATATTTACCTTAGAATAGCTCCTGTCACCAAAGCATTTAAGTTCCTTATAGGCTATGTAGACCTTTGGAAGCATTTTTTTTTTTAAATTTAATGAATGTATTTTGTGTTCTTAAGCAACTTTCAAATTCACTGTTATAAAAAAATTGTTTACTTTATACGATACAGCTTCTATGTATCCTGTATATATAGAAGCTGTATCATTCTCTTTCAGTTAATTCCGTCAGTTCAGCTGAACTGACGGGTCCGCTGAAAGCTGGTCCTGTGTGTCTCTGAATCCAGCTAATATCGATCTAATTTATGTTATGATGTGATCGATCAGAGACACGCAGGAACCCCTCTCAGCTGAGCCGTCAGTTCAGCTGAACTGACGTCAGTTCAGCTGAACTGACGGATTCGGCTGAAACAGAACGATACAGCTTCTATGTATACAGGATACATAGAAGCTGTACTGTAAAAAGTAAAACATTTTATTTCATAAAAGTCCATTTGAAAGTTGCCTAAAAATACAAAATACTTTCATTTAATAGAAAAAGTGCTTCCAACGTACGACATAGCCCTTAAATATATACAGAAATACTGTTGTCCACAGTCTCCAAAATGGTTGCCGGCAACTATCTGTAGTGCACATTTAGAGCAGAAATGGCTGGTCTAAATGCTGTGTAAAGTGAGAAAGCAGGACCAGCTAGGTGCACAAGTACTTTTTTGTTTTATGGGCAAAAATAAGTTTTAATATTTATACAGGGCTCCTAGCCTGAGCCTAGGAGGATTTGCACCCACCACTGAAGCTGTGCGGGCCTGCTGCTTTCCTATTTTCATATATATATATATATATATATATATATATATATATATATATACAGGGCCGCCATCAGGAATTTCAGGGCCCCCTACAGCTACATTTTCTGGGCCCCCCTACCGTGGCACCGCCTGTTAACGGTACTCCGTCCAGCACTATATCATGGTACCCAGGGCCGCCATCAGGGGGGGTATTAGAGGTACTGATGTGAGAGGCCCGGCCAAACCTAATTGAAAGGGGGGCCCGGCAACTGCCGCGACTTGCCTTTGGTAGAAAAAAAAACAGGCCCCCGCAATGGGGCTTGTTTTTTTCACCAAAAGAATGTCGTGAGCTGCGGGCCCCCTTTCAATTAGGTTTGGCCGGGCCTCTCACATAATGGCGGCCCTGATGGCGGCCCTGGGTAGCATGGGGGTCGTCATGGGGGCCGTCAAACACTGCCGCCCGTGCGACCGATCTCGCGCACCCGCAAACTCCCACGCATGCGCACCTGCGACCGCCTGGAACCGCGCACCGAATTTTGAGGCAGATTTTGACCTGCCCACACTATCTTGCCGCGTTTTTTGCCCGCGGCGATTGAGGACAGCAGACAAAAAACGCAGGGAAAATGCATTTTCTGCCTCCCATTGATTTCGATGGCAGGTCAGAGGCGGAACCGCGGCAAGAAAGGACGTGCTGCTTTTTCTTTTTTCCACGACTTACTCCCATTGATTTCAGATTAAATCAATGGGAGGCGGTTTTGGAAGTTGTTTGGTGCTGATTCTGACGCAGTGTCCGAGTCAATATCAAGGCCCAAAAACTCTGTGAACTGGGCCTTATTGTTAGGGCTTATTCAGACGAACGTGTAATACGTCCGTGCAACGCGCCTCGCACGGACCTATGTTACTCTATGGGGCCGTTCAGACTGTCAGTGATTTTCACGCAGCGTGTGTCCGTGTGTCCGCTGCGTAAAACTCACGACATGTCCTATATTTGTGCATTGTTCGCGCATCACGTACCCATTGAAGTCAATGGCTGCGTGAAAATCACGCCCAGCACTTCCGCAGCAGTATAAACTATGAATGAAAACAGAAAAGCACCACGTGCTACAAACATACAAACAGAGTGTCATAATGATGGCGGCTGCGTGAAAATCACCTAGCCACGCATCATACGCTGCTGACACACGGAGCTGTTATGGAGCTTTTGCATGCGCAAAACGCCACGTTTTTTGCGCGCGCAAAAAGCACACGCTTGTGTAAATCCGGCCTTAGGTTAGGAACACACTAGGCATGAACACTGCGGATTTTATGCAACACATTTTATTGTGGAAAATCCGCAGCGTATTACAGTCGCAGCAGAGCGGATGAGATTTAAACAAATGTCATCCACATGGTGCAAAAAAAATGGACCTGCAGTGTGGCTTTTTAAGCCGCAGCGTGTCAATGTATTCTGTGCAATCGCTGCTCCTCTGTTGCGGAAATGCTGCGGTTCTGCCGCAAAAATCACACATGAGAAAAAAAAAAAAGGTACTTTTTTACATTTATAAAAAAGTTTAGACTTGCCCCGGCCGTAGTCCTGGTGACGCGATCCTCTATTCTTAGCGCAGCTCAGCCTCCTGTCATGACGTTTCATACCATGTGACTGTTGCAGCGGTCACATGGTCTACAGCGTCATCCCAGGAGGCGGGGCTACGTTCAGAAGAGAGAGATGCGTCACCTAAACTACGGCCGGGGCAAGTCTAAACTTTTTTTTCCCTGCAGGATTCCCGCAGCGGACACGCCTCACCAAACCTGCGCCACTATTTGGTGAGGTTTTGCTGTCGGAATTCCCTGCGGCTACCGGGGCGGATAAGCTGTGGAGTTTTACTCAGCATATCCGCCTAGTGTGTCCCTTATGATGTCGCTCCTGGAGCTGCTGCCGGTCTCTAAATAGGCAGTTGGTCCAGTAGAATTTGGAATAATTTTTTTTTGTGAACCAGCTTAAAAAAATACAAAACTTTTGTGTTAGGGCCTGTTCACATCACCGTTCGCTTCCGTTCCGGGGTTCCGTCTGAGGTTTCCGCAACCAGCTTTATTGCCTTCATACAGGAAAAGTAGTTTTACAAAAAAATTCAAAAATAATGGCCGTCCAGCCTCTAACTAAATATACAGCTTTCCTAGCTATCAGGATGAGAGGCCTTCTGCCCAGCACCTAACAACACACATATGTTCCTACCAGAACCCCTGACTCCCACAGCCTGGCAATACCGGTCTTCCTCAGACTGGGAGCATTGTGTGAATAGATCACACCTTTCTTAAAGGAGCCTTAAAGAGGCTCTGTCACCAGATTTTGCAGCCCCTATCTGCTATTGCAGCAGATAGGCGCTGCAATGTAGATTACAGTAACGTTTTTATTTTTAAAAAACGAGCATTTTTGGCCAAGTTATGACCATTTTTGTAGTTATGCAAATGAGGCTTGCAAAAGTCCAAGTGGGTGTGTTTAAAAGTAAAAGTCCAAGTGGGCGTGTATTATGTGCGTACATCGGGGCGTTTTTAATACTTTTACTAGCTGGCCGTTCTGATGAGAAGTATCATCCACTTCTCTTCACAACGCCCAGCTTCTGGCAGTGCAGACACAGCGTGTTCTCGAGAGATCACGCTGTGACGTCACTCACAGGTCCTGCATCGTGTCAGACGAGCGAGGACACATCGGCACCAGAGGCTACAGTTGATTCTGCAGCAGCATCAGCGTTTGCAAGTAAGTAGCTACATCGACTTACCTGCTAACGCCGATGCTGCTGCAGAATCAACTGAAGCCTCTGGTGCCGATGTGTCCGACACGATGCAGGACCTGTGAGTGACGTCACAGATCTGCACTGCCAGAAGCTGGGCGTTCTGAAGAGAAGTGGATGATACTTCTCGTCAGAGCGCCCAGCTAGTAAAAGTATTAAAAACGCCCCGATGTACGCACATAATACACGCCCACTTGGACTTTTACTTTTAAACACGCCCACTTGGACTTTTGCAAGCCTCATTTGCATAACTACAAAAATGGTCATAACTTGGCCAAAAATGCTCGTTTTTTAAAAATAAAAACGTTACTGTAATCTACATTGCAGCGCCGATCTGCTGCAATAGCAGATAGGGGCTGCAAAATCTGGTGACAGAGCCTCTTTAGCAGCTGTCAGGTAATGAGACTCCTAAGGCAGCCCAAACCCTGGACTGTACTAAAGACGGAGTGGAACCGCCACTATTCTCTTCCACTCCAGCAACCCAGACCCTTCAATAATTCTGTGCCCAAATCCTGCCCCCTAGTAGCTGCACTGCTACAATATATATATATATATATATATATATATATATATATATATATATATATATATATATATATATATATATACAGTATATATCCCAAAAGTAAATCCAGCAGCACTCCGATGTTCAAAAATGAAGACAAGTGGTTTATTATGCCAACATGGCAGGTACAATGCAACGTTTCCGTCCCACCTTGGGACCTTTTTCAAGCATAGTGATACATGCACATTCAGTGATATATATATAGTGTGTATCCAATTTACATAATCAAACTAATTAACATAATGTGGCTAGCAAAAACAGCTCAATATAACGTGAAAAAGTATTAGAAAGAGTATCCAAATGAAATACATCGATACATGCTGTGAGTTCGTGAACAAGGTTTAAAAACAACATATAACATACATAGATTAGGCAAGAAAAATGATACAATTACAATAATGTTCTGACTACTGGTTTACATACGAAGGATACAGATCGTAATACTTTCTTACGTTTTGAGAGTTGTCATCCTAAAAATATGTTACGATCATTACCCTTGAGCCAAATGATGAGAGTTGAGCGGATTGTGGACGATCCGACTGATTTAGACACATCTTTGGATCTCATGATTTCCAATTTTCCACAAAGGGGGTACCCTAAACGTTTATTGTATGCACATAAAAAGAAAAATAATGAAACCCCTAGGGAATCACTATTGAGTGCGCCTAAATATATTAAAAACAAACGGATACCATTTATATCTACGTACAATGCTTTAGGTGGGAATATCTCAAAAATATTGAATAGACATTGGCCTATAATAAAGAACATTTTGGAATTGTTGCATAAAATTGTTTTATCGAAGATCTAGCAACCTACGGGATAAACTTGTAAAAACTAGAGTGGGTGAGATTCCGCTTAAAGGGAAACAAGCCCTGCTTAAATCTTTAAAACCAGGTAATTTTCCATGCCATAGATGCATTAATTGTAATCTTATGCACAGGGGCAACTCATTTGAACATCCTGTGACACACAAAACGTATAAGATAAAACATCACGTAACCTGTGACACTGACTGGGTTATCTATGTATTATGGTGCCCTTGCCAGTTGTTATATGTGGGTGAAACGACTTGTGATTTTAAAACTAGATTGAATAACCATCGTTATTCAATCAGGAAAAATAAATCTGATTTACCCGTGGCAAAACATTTTACAGAACTCGAACACACGGAAAAGGATCTAAGATTTATGATCCTTGACCACATCCCAATATCCCATAGTGATAGGCATTTACTGTTACATAAATGTGAATTAGGGTATGTTCACACGATGAGAGGCATTTATGTGTGAAAAGACAGACTGTTAACAGCTGCCTCGTTTCACACGTAAATGCTCCTCGCATTTTGCGAGCCGTCTGAGACGCTCGTAAATTTTGAGCTGTGCTTCATTGAGTTCAATGAAGAACAGCTCAAATTACGTGGCAAAGAAATGCCCTGCACTTCTTTGCCGAGGCAGTCCATTTACGCGTCGTCGTTTGACAGCTGTCAAACGACGATGCGTAAATTACTGGTCGTCTGGACAGTACGTCGGCAAACCCATTCAAATGAATGAGCAGATGTTTGCCGACGTATTGTAGCCCTATTTTCAGGCGTAAAACGAGGCATAATACGCCTCGTTTACGTCTGAAAATAGGTTGTGTGAACCCAGCCTTAAAATGGATATTTCTATTAAACTCTTTGCGCCCGAATGGCCTAAATGTCGAATTTAATGTGGCTAGAGCTATTTCATGATGATTTTCCCTTCATCTTATTTGGACTCCTGGCGTTGTTCTCCCATAGTTTACAGTTTTTGTGATACATGTTTATTTGTCGATACAATTTTTAACAATAATTCCTTTTTTTATAGATTATCATGGGACTGCAGGACCACTTCAGACCACACACACTGATATAATGTTAGGAGTATCAGTGTATTTCATACATGTGAATATTATATTATATTGTTCCACGCTTTTATAGACAATTGGCTTATTATGTTTAGTGATCAGCATGTTTGATTATACAGAATGATTATTTAGTGACTTACAACAGGGCTATTATAAAGGTACACTGTTCTTCTTTCTATTTTAATACAAATGTTTTTTGGGTCCGTTACACGAGTTTGGTTTTGTGCATTGGACCGCATACACGATGGTGAGATGCGGTTTTCCTTCACGGACCTGGTTGAGGGTTACCGCTGAACACGTTCTGTGATCAGGGACCTTACTCCCTTGTGTGGACTCTATATATCTCATACCAAAGTTGTAATGAATAAATTAACTGATCAATATTTACAATGATATTGTAGTATCATCGTGTACCTCTTTTATGTGGCTCTGCAAATGTGTCGGTAGATGTTTGGTATTTTTACCTCTGTATGCTGATCATATACATCTAATGCCATGGTGTCTTCATAATCCACTTCCTATAGAAGTTTTTGTTTACCAGCGATCGGTATCATAGGGACAAGAGCGATATGTCACTTCCGGTCCGGACTGATCCGACGCATGCGTATTGAAGTTAGACAGACGTGACCCGGACTGACAGGTCTCATACGTCACATAGCAACGTGATGCATTCCTCTGATTGGCTAGTGGTCGTGCAGTCTCAAACGTTTACCCAGCTGCTGAATATTAGAAATCTATGTAATTGTATCATTTTTCTTGCCTAATCTATGTATGTTATATGTTGTTTTTAAACCTTGTTCACGAGCTCACAGCATGTATCGATGTATTTCATTTGGATACTCTTTCTAATACTTTTTCACGTTATATCGAGCTGTTTTCGCTAGCCACATTATGTTAATGAGTTTGATTGCAACACCGCAGAAGAAATGCTAGCACAGGCTTCCAGTATCCGTAGTTTCAGTTGCTGCACATCTCGTATCTTCACAGCATAGACAATTGCCTTCAGATGACCCCAAAGATAAAAGTCTAAGGGGGTCAGATCGGGAGGCATTTCTTCTGCGGTGTTGCTATCAGTGAGTGGGAGAAGAGGGTTGCATTGACAATCCAACACAATGGGCAGCACTTTGAACACATTTTATAAGTGGTCAGAAACTTGTAAATAACTCATGAAAGAATAAAGTAACGGGAAAACCAAGCACACCATTGTTTTTCTTGTGAAATTCTCGATAAGTTTGATGTGTCACATGACCCTCTTCCCATTGAAAAAACTAAAGTTGGATACAAAATGGCCGACTTAAAAATGGCCACCATGGTCAACACCCAGCTTGAAAAGTTTCCCCCCTCCCATATACTAATGTGCCACAAACAGGAAGTTAATATCACCAACCATTCCCATTTTATTTAGGTGTATCCATATAAATGGCCCACCCTGTATATATATATATATACACATACATATATATATATATATATATATATATATTCATACATATATATATATATATTTATATTCAGAGCTTGACAAATTACTATAGTCTTTATTATTTTTGATATTTGTGTCTAGGCAATGAGAACTTTCATAGATATTAGTAGAAAATAACCCAAATAGTATGGGCTGTGTTGGTTACCTGCTCCTACGATTTGTTCAGCCATGAATAATTGAAGAACCACATTGTGAATACTTGACCTCTTCTCTTGACCTTGACTGTTTTTAATATTATCCTTCCTGGATTCAACCCATTATCTACAACCTCATCTCCTCTTCCACTTGTTTCTGATGTTTATTCTGTCACTTCTCACATATCTCAATTGTCACGTCCCTGTCCTCTTCTACATTCCTTTCTTTTTCTCCTACTTCATGTTGCATGTCTTTCTTTCTTTCTTTTGGTTTTATTCTTCATTCCAGTGTTCTTTACTCTGTTCTCCCTGTCCTGCCTTCCTGTAGTATGGGACTTTCAGCCTTATTTCTATGGTCTGATCTGAGGATCTGGCAACAATAAAACCATGTATTGGTGAGATGAGCACTTCTGATGGATGGACCATGCTGAACACAAGGAAACTTCCCGACATGTCAGAAAATCTCTGTACAAGTAACACAAACATCAGTTTGTTCATAGAAATAGGACAAATGGTGTTTACAGATCAGGGGGTCTGGCGATGAGATGAAATCTGGATAGGTCTTTGTTCCATCACTGTCACACTTTTGTTTTCATATTCTTATGAATATACTTTCAATGCTTTACCTATTTTCCCGGCAAAAACAGAATATTCACTTTATGTCCAAGTTAAGCTCAGCGTCCCAAATAGTGTTACTTTTCTGATATCCCATTTTGCATTGCGGTCTGGGGGCCTAAGGGCAGGCTTGCATCCACATAAATTATGACATCCTAGGTACCGGCACAGAAACGGACATGTTAACCCTGTCCTTTGTTATGAATGCATACTCCTTCTGGTTGATATCACCAGAGCCCCGCAGAAGGAGTATTTATTTATATGTAGGATGAAGCAAATCGGGACAACTCAATTAACAAATAATGGCCAGAGGCGATCAATAAATCTCTTTATTGAGGGACCCAAGGAAAGTAAGGTTTTGCAGAGTGGGAAATCAAGCCTAACCCAAATGAAAAACAGATTTATTTTTGTTATCGGCTTTACCCTACTTTAATACTAAAAGTTCATTCTAATTTTTTTTCCTCTTCCTCCTACTTGCAGGTCTCTGTGGTGATGCTACAGACTGGTGCACCACTCCCTCGTCCAAACTGGTTGCTGTTTACTGTACGCTTAGCTTCATGTAATCAGATCTTGGATCCTTGGGTTTACATTCTACTAAGACGTGCTGTACTACGTCGCCTCTGCAGCATGTTTGTGAGAGTTTCACGTGTGCGAGGAGGCAAACCAATTCGTTGGGATCCAAGGGACTTCCAAAGCTCGGACCACAGTGAAATCAGCCACCTATAGGTTCTAAGCAAGAAAATAATGTAGAGAAAATTCAGGGATTTTGCTGAGAAATCATCTTACGTTGTAGATAACCCCTGTATAAAATTCCCATATGGACCAATATATATATATCTCAATGGACCTTGTATTTGCATGATTGACACAGAAGAATTCAAGATCGTAGACTATGTTGGTCTCTTGCAAACATGTTTATAATAGTCAGACTTTTGACTCAGAAAATATGATTGTACTATTGCCTTACTGGCAAGCATTGAGAAAATCACTGTAGTAACTATACACCCGTACACACAGATGCTGGCAGGTAACAGCTCTGCACGATTCCTTTATACAGATTGGGGCCTCTGTTGATGGAACCTCACAAATGTATACAAGAGACAATCACAGTGGCTGTTTAACCTCACTATGTTCTTTTTTTATTAGTAATAAAAAAGAGGTTCAGTCTCAGTTTACTTGGCTGGTTTATAATAGACCACAAGAAAGACTATCTCCATTGTCTTGCCTTAAGTGTGCAAATATATTGTTGTAAGTGCCACGAAGACTAAGGCCCCATGCACAAGGCCGTGCCTGTAATCACGGCCCGTGAATGCGGGCACGGCCGGCCGCCTCTGACAGCTGCCCGCATTTGCGGGTCGTGCTACCATATAAAGTGTGGGAGCACGGTCCTTGAAAAGCAAAAGATAGGACATGTCCTATCTTTTGTGGAGGATTTCTACGGCCCGGACACCTTCCCGTAAATATACGGAAAGGTGTCCGTGGTCAATAGAAATTAATGGGTCCGTAATTGCAGACTGTAATTACGGTCTGCAATTACAGACAAATTCTATGGTCATGTGCATAGAGCCTAAAGTATCAGTTGATGTTAGAGTTTATGAAATTCAAAAAATTTATAGTATAAAAAAGTTACAGGTTATGTAGTATCTGTAAGACAACCTCAAGAGGTAGACAAAAGGCTTTTTGGAGGATTTTGTGTATGCCCATATAACTGAACTTGAGAATTCTAAAATCTGGGTAGACTGAGTTCTGTCATAGAAGATTTCATGTGTTTAAAGGGCTTTATCCCACAAATAATTTTCATACCACAAGTCCAGAAATGCTTTCCTGCATCCCCCTTGGTACTGCTGCTAATCTGTGCTGCTGGGGAAGGAGCTCTGAGCAGAATTAGGCCTCATGCACAAGAGTAGCCATGTGCACGGCCGTGATTTCCGGGTCGGTTGGCCATGGAGTGACAGCCGCGAGCCGCCCGCAAATCGCGGGCCGTGCACATGGGCGCGGCCATTATTTTCAATGAGCCCGGACCGCAGAACACGGCCGTAATAAGACATGCCCGTTCTTTTTGCGGTGTAGGCTCCTGGGCCATGCACGGACCGTGAAAACCACGGTCGTATGTATGGCCCCATAGGAATGAATGGGGATGCAATTCGCCCGTGGATTTTCGGGGGAATTGCGGGCACAAAAGCACGTTCGTGTGCATGAGGCCTTAGTCTTTTTTTCCCTCTGTCTGCTGAAAACATAGTCCCTTTTTACTTTCCCTGCAAATAGTTAACATGGGATCCAGATTAGTGAAAATATATACTGTGTGACATCCACAGTTTGCACTCCCTTAGAAATCCAATTAAAATACAATACAATTTTGAAGGCCCAGAAGGCATGTGCAAGGTTCATATCTGCTATCAGGATCCAAAGCTTTACAGTCCTAACAAACTGAGAAGAGGGAGTCTCCTTGGCTATACTGCCATTCTACTGCAGAGGCTCTGCTCCTTTCCTGACAAGCAGGGCAGAAAGCTATTTTTATTGGCTGCTCTGCAGTGAACAGAGCATCACTATACAGAGACCTGGTTGTGGGGAGAATGACTGAGCATGCATGTCCACCAGCACTCAGCTCATAAGGTGGACGTGCACATTACTATACACTTTGAACGCCAGGTGGCACCATCCATAAATATCATAACTCTTTACTGGATTTTTTTTTTTTTACAGAATTTAAATGGCAAATATTTTTCATCTTATATGATGTATACAATAAATCTGATATTTAATGGTGGGACAAGCCCTTTTATCTCTTATGTGTTTGTAGTTATGTTGTAAACATCCTATATAACGACACAGTATTAAACTCGCCCTGCAGGGTCTATGTCATTAAGAGTAATTGCTCCATTTGAACTGTACAGAATAAACAGTAGCTTCAGTTGTTTCACCAGCTGCTGGTTTCAAGAACTATATGAGCTAATTTAAGATCTTAAAGAATTTCCTTTGGCAGATCAAGGATATCCAGATGCTGTTACTACTAGCCATTCACGTCAGTTCATGAAGGATTTTGATGTAATGTTAGCCATTAATGGTGCATTCACATGGCCATATTTCTAATCCGTGTGGAGTCTGAATTAGGTCTTGCAAAAAATGGGAGAGGATTTCATTACATGAAGGCAGGAAAACCCAAAAACTTTAAAAAAAGAACCACTTTTCTGCCTTCCCTGATTAGATCCGCTCACATTTTTGGCAAGAATTATACAAATATCACAGGATCATAAATATGGCTGTGTCATTGGATCTTATGAGTGAGGAGAAGTAGATTGAACTATTCAAAGGCACTGATGTTACGGTTGTATTCATTCATAGACATATGAGGATCCAGAAACTGATAATAAATGTTTTTGTTAGTTTTTGTTCTCATGGTGAATAAAAAGAAAAAGTTAAATTTACGATAGGTCTACCTTCTTATGGAGAATATTAAAAGAGTTACCGGAGTCACATGTATTGGAGCTAAATTCACTTCTAAGGATTTGCAAAGTTAGCTATATGTGGTGAGAAACACTGGCCTAAATGATGGTTACTAATGAAATAACAATCCTTTTGAGCTAATCTTTTCCTAGATAAGATGGGTTAATAATGGCAAAGTATGTACCGGTACATCCAATAACATGATCTCAATCTTCCTCTTCCATTATTTCATTACTCTTATTTCCTATCTACAGAACTCATGCAGTATTTTTGAAAAAGGCGCCATGTAACCATAGACATAGACAACACTGCATGTTTTTATTGCATTGCTTATGGTATTGCAAGACCTGGCCTTGCAACTATATCAAGTGAAAACTCTCTGAAAATACCATCCAAAATTACAGTAAAAATTGGTCTTCTAGAGTGGTGGTCCTCTTGAAGATGAGGCCAATAAACATAGGGTATAAGGGAATATTAAATCCGTCACAAAGATCTGGTCTAGATCAGGGGTGGTCTCCCGAAAAAAGGTTCTTTAGGGGAGATTCACCTACAGGTTTTGTGCATTGTGTCTCACATCACACCACTCACCGCATAGTTAATAAAGATCTTTATTTACAACAACTGTCTGTGGTAGAGAGAGAAAGGCAATGGAGATGAGGCAGGTAAAAAAGTATTTTTAAGAATTAAAAACTAAAACAATACTGCAAGGATAAAAGAAAATAGAAAATCTCTAGCAATGGATGTTCTTCTCTCAGGCACCGTCCCTCACGTAGTCAAAGCCCTGAAACAGACTCTGTTCTTGGGGGTTCAGTATTCGAGGCTCCCTTGGAGGTGTCAGCTCTGGTCCTTCACATGTGAATTCAGGGTCGAAGTTGCTAATGTCATGTGGTCCTTTGACAGATGGAGTAAATGGAGGGGGCAGCCGGCGAGCAAGTAGAGCCTCAAAATTCAATTCCTAGGACAGAAAATGAGTAAAATTTTCATTTTATTGGTGTTTGAACATTGGTTAAAAAGCCACATCTGGTCCACAAATGATGTATCTGAAGAGGACCCTGTTAAATGATTACTAACTTATCAATGCCAGATATATTATAAACCATTTATATGCACCATTTGCACTAACTCTGTCAAGTGCGATATCAACAAGAACATCAGATGTCATACTACAGATACAAAGACCAACATTTATCGAAAATGGCGTCACTTTAGCCAATGACTAAGTTAAAGCTAGACTATTTCATTGACCTACGTTGCGACAAATTTATGACAGCATTTGTCCCCTTTGATAAATCTGTCACCATATACGTCACTGCTGTGACCTTTCACACCGGCTAACATTACTCCACTTTTTCTATGCCAGGGTCTGTGTGGAGTAAAGATGCGACTTTGCGATTTCATAAATGTGTCTAAATCCTGGTCAAGAAGTAAGTCAGGTCTACTTTTGACTTTGCTTTTACAAACTGCCGTTGAAAGCACAAATGGCTCTAAATTCTGGAGCAAATGGCGAATAAATATGTCGCCCAGCAAATAAGACACCATGTAGGTATAATGTATATATTATTGTTCCATCACTTACCTTAAAGAATGGCTGTTTTTTTACATCTTCCGCATCACGCTCTCCCGACCCCAGACGCCTCTCTGGGTTTCTGCGGAGAAGCTGTGCACAGGCACATGAAGAAAGAGAAACAATGGCATGTTAGTAGCGTCTCCCAGTCAGAGCGGAGATGAAAAGCATTAATACAATAATAACGTTGCATTATTACTGTAATGAAGAGGCAGAGCAAATAAGTCGATTGGGACTGAGATTATTATAATGCTTTATTTATAATGAGGCAACAAAGTGACCAGCAAGATATCTGTTATTTGTATATTTAATAATGGAATACGTTCATTATGATAAGTTCTGGAGATAATGGGGATAACGCTTAAAGGGAACGTCCATCAGGTGCATATATAAGTCCAGTCCGTGTGTTTCTCAAGTGTGAATCGATTACTTGGGTCACAAGGTATTCTACCTTAAAGAGGACCTGTCAATCTTTCCTGACATGTCTGTTTTAATAAATATTTGTATTCCCCAGAAAATAACTCTGGAGCATCTTTTCTTACATCTCTGCATTGTGCCATTCTTGTTATTCCTCCTGGAAATGTATGAATAAATTGATAACGGGGTGTTACCTTTTCCCTACCAGTAGGGCATGTCCCTACACACTCTGCCACCATCCAATCAGTGCTGACAGTGAGTGTCAAACTATATTGACAAGGCGAATGGTAACACCCAATTGTCAATTTATACAAACATTTCCAGGAAGAAAGCAGAGGAACAGTACAATGCAGAGTTCTAAGAAAAGATGCTCCAGAATTGTTATTTCATGGGGAATACAAGTATTTACTAAAAACAGACCTGTCAGGAGAGGTGACAGCTCCTCTTTAACCCCTTCCCGACATCCGCAGTATATATACGGCGCTGTCGGGAGGTGCTTCCCGCAAAGCGCCGTATATGTACGGCGCAGTGATGGTGCGGGCTCAGAAGCAGAGCCGGCACCATCACCGCGGGGTGACAGCTGTATTATACAGCTGGCACCCTCCTGTAACTGCCAGGACCGGAGCTATTCTCCGATCCGGCAGATTAACCCCTCAGATGCTGCGATCGGCAACCCAGTGATGCAATCGCTGGGTTGCTGTGGCAATCGGACGCCAGAAAATGGCGTCCGAGTCAGCCTGGTACGGGAGCCGATGAGGACCCGCCTGCGGCGTGTCCTCATAGGCTTGCTGTCAGTGAATAACTGACAGCGCTAATACACTGCACTACGTATGTAGTGCAGTGTATTAGAGTAGCGATCGGGGCATCAGGCCCTCATGTCCCCAAGTGGGACAAGTAAAAAAAGTAAAAAAAAGTTAAGAAAAATGTGGTAAAACAATAAAAACACACAAGTTTCAAATAAAAATAAAGCTAAACTGACTTTTTTCCCATAGTAAGGCCTCATGCACACGACCGTAAAAACTCCCGTTATTACGGGTCGTAATCACGACCCGTAATAACGGGCTCATAGACTTCTATTGGCGACGGGTGCCTTCCCGTTTTCTCACGGGAAGGTGCCCGTGCCGTTGAAAAAGATAGAACATGTCCTATTTCAGGCCGTAATAACGGCACGGACAGTCCATAGAAGTCTATGGAGCTCTCGTAATGACGGGTGGCTACATGTGTGCACCCGTCATTACGGCAGCGTTGCTAAGCGACGTCAGTAAATAGTCACTGTCCAGGGAGCTGAAAGAGTTAACTGATCGGCAGTAACTCTTTCAGCACCTGGACAGTGACTACCGATCAGTATAAACCTGTAAAAAATAACAATAAAAGACGTTCATACTTACCGAGAACTTCCTGCTTCCTCCAGTCCGGTCTCCCGCCCGTTGCCTTGGTGACGCGTCCCTCTCGACATCCGGCCCGACGTCCTGGATGACGTTTCAGGCCATGTGACCGCTGCAGCCAATCACAGGTCAATCACAGGCTGCAGCGGTCACATGGACTGCCGCGTCATCCAGGGATGTCGGGCTGGATGTGAAGAGAGGGACGCGTCACCAAGACAACGGCCGGGTAAGTATGAATTTCTTTAACTTTTATTACAGAAAGGGCTGTCCCTTCTCTCTATCCTGCACTGATAGAGAGAAGGGGCTGCCGATTAGTGCAGTGCTATTTTGCCGCCAAAAACGTGCCCGTAAATACGGGTGGAATACAGGTGACACCGGACCCATATTTACGGGCACGGGTTCGTAAATACTGGTGCAAAACGGGTCGAATACGTGTGACACTGGACCCATATTTATGCCAGTATTTACGGGTGGGAAAAAATACGGTCGTGTGCATGAGGCCTAAGTCTTTTATTATGGGAAAACCCGTAAAAATCAAAAAAACTATACATAATTGGTATCGCCGCGTCCGTAACGACCCAAACTACAAAACTATTATGTAATTTATCCCGCACGGTGAACGTGGTAAAAAAAACACATGAAAAACAGCGCCAGAATCTTTGTTTTTAGGTCACATCTCCTTCCAAAAAATGCTATAAAAAGTGATCAAAAAGTCACATTTACTCCAAAATAGTACTAATAAAAACGACAATCCGTCCCGCAAAAAATAATCCCTGACACTGTTTCGTGCACGCAAAAAGAAAAAAGTTATGGGTCTTACAATATGGCGACACAGAAAACAAATGATTTTATAAAAAAAGTGATTTTATTGTGCAAAAGCCGCAATACATAAAAAAACTATACATAATTGGTATCGCCGCGTACGTAACGACCCAAACTACAAAACAATTATGTAATTTATCCCGCACAGTGAACGCCGTAAAAAAAAAGCATGAAAAACAACGCCAGAATCTTTGTTTTTAGGTCACATCTCCTTCCAAAAAATGCTATAAAAAGTGATCAAAAAGTCACATTTACTCCAAAATAGTACTAATAAAAAATGACAATCCGTGCCGCAAAAGATAATCCCTGACACCGCTTTGTGCACGCAAAAATAATAAAGTTATGCGTCTTAGAATGTCGACACAGAAAACAAATGATTTTATAAAAAAAGTGATTTTATTGTGCAAAAGCCGCAATACATAAAAAAAACTATATAAATTTGGTATCGCCGTAATCGTATCGACCCGCAGAATAAAGCTAACATGTAATTTAGGGCGCACTGTGGATGCTGATAAAAAAACCAATAAAAAACTATTCCAGAATTGCTTGTTTTCGGTAATTTCCTTTACCAAAAAATGAAATAAAAAGTGATCAAAAAGTCGTATGTGTTCCAAAATGGTACCAATAAAATCTACAGCCCGTCTCGCAAAAAACAAGCCCGCACACCGCTCAATCAACGGAAAAACAAAAAAGTTACGGCACTAGTAATGCGGTGATGAAAAAACATCTCAATGCGCAGGCCGGAGGGGAACATTCCTTCAGTTTCAGGGCCCTAGTATTTAGGAACTAGGAAAGGGAATGGACATAGCACATCCGCTGGAAGCGAGGGCGCCCGTATTATACCAGCGCAAAACTTTCCCAGTAATATTTCCCAAACTATGAACGAGAAAAAGTCCCCAAAAGGTGCAGAGTGTTACAAAAGGGGATAAGAAAGAAAACCGTTTATCAGTGTGACACCGGCCTGTGCATAACGGATTGCTTCACATCGTAACACACGTCTATGGATAATTGTATTATTTACCCCATTAGTATACCCTCTTATTATGCCCTGATGTGCTCCGCACAGATTACATATACCCTGATGTGCTCCGCACAGATTACATATGCCCTGATGTACTCCGCACATATTACATATACCCTGATGTACTCCGCACAGATTACATATACCCGATATACTCCGCACAGATTACATATGCCACCACATTATAAACGGAAATACCAGCAAAACCCCAAACAGAACTGTTACCAAGCAAAATCCATGCTCAAAATGGCGGTCTTTCCCTTCTTAGCCCTACAGTGTGCCCAAACAGCAATTTATGGCGACAAGTAAGGCATTACCATACCCGGGAGAACCTGCTTAACAATTTATGGGGTAAGATTTTCTAGGGGCACAACATCTTGTGCGGTGAATGGGCAGATCAGTGGAGAAATTGCAATTTTCACTTTACACAATCCACTGCGTATTCATTTCTGAAAAACACCTGTGGAGTCTAAATTCTCACTACACCCCTTGATAAATGCCTTTAGGGATGTAGTTTCTAAAACGGGGTCACTTTTGTTTGGTACATCAGGGGTTTTGCAAATGCAACATGGCGTCCGCGAACCATTCCAGAAAAATCTACGCTCCAAAAGATAAATACCGCTCCTTTTCTTCTGAATGCTCCCATATATGTAAACAGCTAATTATAACCACATATGGGGTGTTACCGTACTCGGGAGAAATAACTTTACAAATGTTGGGGTGCTTTTTCTTCTCTATTCCTTGTAAAAATGAAAAATGTGTATCTAAAACGACATCTTGTTGGAAAAAAAAATTATTTTTCATTTTCATGGCTTAATTCTAATTAATTCAGCAAAAAACCTTTGGGATCAAAATTTTCACTATACCCCTAGATGATTCCTCAGGGGGTGCAGTTTCCAAAATGGAGTCACTTTTGGGGTGTTCCCACTGTACTAGTACTACAGGGGCTCAGCAAATATGACATGACACCCAGAAACCATTCCAAAATCCAAATGGTGCTCCTTCCATTCTGAGCCCTACCGTGTGTCCAAACAGATGTTTGTGACCACATGTGGGGTATTGTTTTACTCGGGAGAAGTTGCTTTACAAATGTTGCGGTGCTTTTTCTCCTTCAGTCTTTGTGGAAATGAAAAAAAAATACCTAAACCTACATTTTCTTTGAAAAAATGTACATTTTCATTTTTACGGCCTACTTACAATAAGTTCTGTAAAACACCTGTGGGGTCAAACTGCTCACTGTACCCCTAGATAATTTCCTCATGGGGTGTAGTTTCCAAAATGGGGTCACTTGTTGGGGGTTTCCACTGTTTTGTCCCCTCAGGAGCTTTGCAAATGCGACATGGCCTCCGCAAACCATTCCTGCTAAATTTGAGTTCCAAAAGCCAAATAGCGCTCTTTCCCTTCTAAGCCCTGCCGTGTGTCCAAACAGCCGTTTATTACCACATGTGGGGTATTGTTTTACTCGGGAGAAATTTCTTTACAAATTTTATGGTGCTTTTTCTCCTTTAGTCCTTGTGGAAATGAAAAAAAATTAGCTAAACCAACATTTTATTTGAAAAAATGTAGATTTTCATTTTCACAGCCTACTTGCAAAAATTTCTGCAAAAAACCTGTGGGGTCAAAATGCTCACTATACCCCTAGATAATTTCCTCAAGGGGTATAGTTTCCAAAATGGGGTCACTTGTTGGGGGTTTCCACTGTTTTGTCACCTCAGGGGCTTTGCAAATGTGACATGGCCTCCGCAAACCATTCCTGCTAAATTTGAGCTCCAAGAGCCAAATTGCGCTCTTTCCCTTCTAAGCCCTGCCGTGTGTCCAAACAACCGTTTATTACCACATGTGGGGTATTGTTTTACTCGGGAGAAATTGCTCTACAAATGTTGTGGTGCTTTTTCTACTTTAGTTCTTTTGGAAATGAAAAAAAATTAGCTAAACCTACATTTTATTTGAAAAAATGTAGATTTTCATTTTCATGACCTAGTTCCAAAAATTTTTGCAAAAAAACTGGCCGGTCAAAATGCTTGCTACACCCCTAGATAAATTCCTCGAGGGGTATAGTTTCCAAAATGGGGTCACTTGTTGGGGGTTTCCACTGTTTTGTCCCCTAGGGGGCTTTGCAAATGCGACATGGCCTCCGCAAACCATTCCTGCTAAATTTGAGCTCCAAGAGCCAAATGGCGCTCTTTCCATTCTAAGCCCTGCCGTGTGTCCAAACAACCGTTTATTACCACATATGGGGTATTGTTTTACTCGGGAGAAATTGCTCTACAAATGTTGTGGTGCGTTTTCTACTTTAGTTCTTTTGGAAATGAAAAAAAATTAGCTAAACCTACATTTTATTTGAAAAAATGTAGATTTTCATTTTCATGGCCTAGTTCCAAAAATTTTGCAAAAAAACTGGCCAGTCAAAATGCTTGCTACACCCCTAGATAAATTCCTCGAGGGGTGTAGTTTCCCAAATGGGGTCACTTTTGGGGGGTTTCCACTGTTTTAGTTCCACTAGACCTGTTCAAAGCTGACATGGTGCCTAAAATATATTCTAATAAAAAGGAGGCCCAAAATCCACCAGGTGCTCCTTTGCTTCTGAGGCCGGTGCTTCAGTCCAGTAGCGCACTAAGGCCACATGTGGGATATTTCCTAAAACTGCAGAACCTGGGCAATAAATATTGAGTTGCATTTCTTGGGTAAAACATTCTGTGGTACAAAAAAAATGGATTCAAAATGAATTTCTGGAAAAAAATAATGAACTTTGTAAATTTCCCCTCTACTTTGCCTTACTTCCTGCGCAATGTCTAAAGGGTTAAGAAACTTTCTAAATGCTGTTTTGAATACTTTGAGGGGTGCAGTTTTTAAAATGGGGTGACTTATTGGGGGTTTCTAATATCTAAGGACCTCAAAGCCACCTCAGAACTGAACTGGCCCCTGTAAAAATAGCATTTTGAAATTTTCTTGAAAATGTGAGAAATTGCTGCTAAAGTTCTAAGCCTTGTAACGTCCTAGAAAAATAAAATGATGTTCAAAAAACGATGCCAATCTAAAGTAGACGTATGGGGGATGTTCGTTAGCAACATTTTTGTGTGGTATAACTGCCTGTCTTACAAGCAGATACATTTAAATTGAGAAAAATGCTAATTTTTGAAATTTTTCGCTAAATTTAGGTGTTTTTCACAATTAAATACTGAATGTATCGGGCAAATTTTGCCAGTAACATAAAGTCCAATGTGTCACGAGAAAACAATCGCAGAATCGCTTGGATAGGTAAAAGCATTCCGGAGTTATTACCACATAAAGTGAAACATGTCAGATTTGAAAAATGAGGCTCTGTCAGGAAGGTCAAAAGCGGCCAAAGAGGGAAGGGGTTAATGTTAATACCACTTTCCTCCTGTGCACAATGACTGCTTCCAATGCTGGGAGCGGTCAGCGTTATCATCGAGGACACTATGGACATCCTCAGAGTTGTAGAGCTAGGCTTTCCTTCACTTGGGGCAAAGATTGTTTGGCGCCCCCTATCACAAACCTTAGGGTACAACCCCAAATGGCAGACACTAGGCAGCCAAGATGCTGCTGTGATGAAGCCAAAAAAGTAATCATGTGGGTTTACAAAAAAATAAACTTAAATTAATTCTTAATGGTTTAGCGGTTAAAAAAAATAATTTTTACCTGCGAAATCGTGAGGGAAGCCGCTG
Source organism: Rhinoderma darwinii (assembly GCF_050947455.1). Taxonomy (NCBI): domain Eukaryota; kingdom Metazoa; phylum Chordata; class Amphibia; order Anura; family Rhinodermatidae; genus Rhinoderma; species Rhinoderma darwinii. The sequence continues at coordinate 373,211,933 of NC_134689.1, forward strand.
CATAACACCCATTACTACAATGCAGCCCAATTAATAACCCAATACGGAAATCAATCCCAGCCCCCATACATTGCTAAATTAATACCGCCAAACCGTGTACAGTCAATACACCATTATAATGGTTGGTAAATGACACTATACTATGCTCAGTTGATGTCACCAGTGATCAGTTAATGTCACCAGTGCCCACCTCATGCTGCCACTCACCAATAAATGCTTGAATGTGATTTTTAATTAATGCCCTCAAAAATGTCTCAATTAACTGGGCCATAAATTGCCCCAAAAATGCCCCATTAAAGTAAAACTAGCATATCTATATACTTAAATTCACATGCACACATCCATATACACTTAAATATACAGTACATGCACACATACATTAAAAAATGCATAGACCTAGATATACACAAATACAATCACATACTGTACATGTACCGCGAGGAGGGATCTTCTGGATGCTGGTCCTGGCCTCTCTGCGTTCCTGGCTTCTTATTCTCATTCATAACATAACAGTCAAGGATCTCAGGGATCTTCATACGCTGGCGGCCCCCTGCTTAATTCACACCAAAACCGCAGATAAACGCAGGTAATTCCACAGTTAAAATCCGCATTTAATACTGAGTTTTTTCAAATGTGGTTTTAGGTGCGGATTTTACATTTTGATGCGGAAATAGGTGTTTTTATGCTGTGGATTTTGGTGAGTTTTTTTTATAAACTTGACAAATACAATTTTGAGGCGGAAACGCAAGTTAAATTGACATGCTGCAGGTCAATTTATGCACAAAAAAAAATCTGCAACGTGTAGATAAGATTACTTGAAATCTCATTTACTTTACTAGTACTGTATTATGCTGCGGATTTGCCGCAGGAAAATCCATGTGAAAAATCTGCACATAATACACATCATATTACGTGCAGATTTCATTCACACTAAGAGGCCGCTAAGCATATGAAGATCCCTGCTCCTTGCCTGTTGTGTTATGAATGAGGATAAGAAGCCAAGGGGCCTTAGTATTTTGTCCGCTGCTGCAGCATTTGGCTGTTTTCTTAAACTTACAATGGATGAAGCACAGTTTGGCTGGGATGGCGCCCGGGCACATCCCCCCCTCACATCCTCATAACGGATCACATTGTCGGTTTATTATTCTTTTTTATTAGGTAGCTAGGATGGGGACACTGATGTGGGTCATACATTTTGATACACACAATATCCCCATGACAGTATGACATATGACAGTGCTGCCTGGCGTATGTTTGGAAATAATTTTAGCAGGTTTTAGACGTACAATGTTCAATCCTAATCAGATGGCTGAACATATAAATACGACTGTTACTCCTGCATCCAGATATTGTACAAACATTGCTCTTACCCTCCTCATGATTGCAATGGCTTCAGCTGAGAGGAATCGTGGATATCGGACTTCATCATTAACAATACTGTCGAATACCTCCTCCTCCTCATCTCCTGGGAATGGGGACTGTGACAGAAAAGGAGGTGGTTAATAATGACGATGCAAAATACAGAGATAAACTGTGGAAAAAATGTACGCAGATTCTCCCCCAAAGTGACAAACATAAACTTATAACACAGGGACATCTTTCCATCTGTGATGTGACAACAATGGCAATGTCGAGTGGACCTACCAGTACAATCTTCCCCTTCTTAACCCAGGCATTTTTTTAATGTGTTCGAGGTTTACAGTTTCTTAACAATGTAAATGAATTATAGTCTAGACCACTAAGGACTCTCCTATATGAGCCAGACCCGCTAGAAAGAGCAGCTCCTGCTCTGGTGGACGCGACATGACCATGGTGGCTCATTTCAGAATGATTTCACATTAGAATGATCACAGTGTTAGAAAAGCAGGACCACAACTGATCATAAGGATGGCTTTATACACCATGTTCCAAATTATTATGCACATTGGATTTAAGTGTCATAAACATTTAATTATTAGTTTTTCAATTAAACTCATGGATGGTATTGTGTCTTAGGGCTCTTTGGATCATTGTAATCAATCTCAGACACGTGGGATAATTAGTTTGCCCGGTGTGCCCAATCAAAGGAAAACTACTTAAAGAGGCTCTGTCACCAGATTTTGCAACCCCTATCTGCTATTGCAGCAGATAGGCGCTGCAATGTAGAGAACAGTAACGTTTTTATTTTTAAAAAACGAGCATTTTTGGCCAAGTTATGACCATTTTTGTATTTATGCAAATGAGGCTTGCAAAAGTACAACTGGGCGTGTTTAAAAGTAAAAGTACAACTGGGCGTGTATTATGTGCGTACATCGGGCGTTTTTACTTCTTTTACTAGCTGGGCGTTCTGACGAGAAGTATCATCCACTTCTCTTCAGAACGCCCAGCTTCTGGTAGATCACGCTGTGACGTCACTTCCCCAGGTCCTGCATCGTGTCAGACGAGCGAGGACACATCGGCACCAAAGGCTACAGTTGATTCTGCAGCAGCATCAGCGTTTGCAGGTAAGTAGCTACATCGACTTACCTGCAAACGCCGATGCTGATGCAGAATCAACTGTAGCCTCTGGTGCCGATGTGTCCTCGCTCGTCTGACACGATGCAGGACCTGGGCGTTCTGAAGAGAAGTGGATGATACTTCTCGTCAAAACGCCCAGCTAGTAAAAGAAGTAAAAACGCCCCGATGTACGCACATAATACACGCCCAGTTGTACTTTTACTTTTAAACACGCCCAGTTGTACTTTTGCAAGTCTCATTTGCATAAATACAAAAATGGTCATAACTTGGCCAAAAATGCTCGTTTTTTAAAAATAAAAACGTTACTGTAATCTACATTGCAGCGCCTATCTGCTGCAATAGCAGATAGGGGTTGCAAAATCTGGTGACAGAGCCTCTTTAAGAAGGACGTTCCACATTATTAAGCAGGCCACAGGTTTCAAGCAATATGGGAAAGAAAAAGGATCTCTCTGCTGCCGAAAAGCGTGAAATAGTGCAATACCTTGGACAAGGTATGAAAACATTGGATATTTCAAGAAAACTTAGGCGTGATCACCGTACCGTGAAAAGATTTGTGGCTGATTAAGAGCACAGACAGGTTAGTTCAGATAAAGGCATAATAAGGAAGGTTTCTGCCAGACAAATTAATAGGATTAGGAGAGCAGCTGCTAAAATGCCATTGCAAAGCAGCAAACAGGTATTTGAAGCCGCTGGTGCCTCTGGAGTCCCGCGAACCTCAAGGTGTAGGATCCTCCAGAGTGTGCAAGTGTGCATAAAGCTATTATTCGGCCACCCCTAAACAATGCTCACAAGCAGAAACGGTTGCAGTGGGCTCAGAAATACATGAAGACTAATTTTCAAACCGTGTTGTTTACTGATGATTGCCGTGCAACCCTGGATGTCCAGATGGATGGAGTAGTGGATGATTGGTGAATGGCCACCATGTCCCAACAAGGCTGCGACGTCAGCAAGGGGGTGGTGGAGTCATGTTTTGGGCTGGAATCATGGGGAGAGAGGTGGTAGGCCCCTTTAGGGTCCCTGACGGTGTGAAAATTACCTCTGCAAAGTACGTAGAGTTTATGACTGACCACTTTCTTCCGTGGTACAAAAAGAAGAACCGTGCCTTCCGTAGGAAAGTTATCTTCATGCATGACAATGCACCATCTCATGATGCAAATAATACCTCTGTCATTGGCTGCTATGGGCATAAAAGGAGAGAAACTCATGGTGTGGCCCCCATGTTCCCCTGACCTCAACCCTATTCAGAACCTTTGGAGCATCCTCAAGCAAAATATCTATGAGGGTGGGAGGCAGTTCACATCAAAACAGAAGCTCTGGGAGGCTATTCTTAAATCCTGCAAAGATATTCAAGCAGAAACTGTCCAAACACTCACAAATTCAATGGATGCAAGAATTGTGAAGGTGATATCAAAGAAGGGGTCCTATGTTAACATGTAACTTGGCCTGTTAAGTTTTTTTTGATTGAAAGAGCTTTTGATTTCTGTAAATATGACCTCCTGATGCTGCAAATTCAACAAATTACCATTTTCGTTCTCTTTACAACCTTTAAAATGTTTTGATCTCTGTTGTGCATAATAATGTGAAACAGGGCATTTTGAGATTTTTACTCCTAAAAAAAAAATCTGTTATCATTAGGAGATTTGTTCAATAAAATTTGCATTATACTCCAACAGTTGATGGCTTGAAGATTATACTGACTGTCATTTGCATCGACTATTTAGGAAAATCAGCGAAAAATAACATTTGCATAATAATTTGGAACGCGGTGTATTACTTCCAATTCGGACAACCCATCTAAGATCTCCCGCACCAACTCAAAGGAAAATGGGACATAGACCTAATATCCCTGTCTTACTACACAGCTTAAAAGAGTTGTCCGGAATCAAGAAAAAACAAGCCATGTGGGTAGGGGGATGGCATAAAATAATAAAAGAAGAATTTCTTCCCTTTAAATCCCCTGCTGCTCCAGCCCCACCACTCCGGTGTTTCCTGCTTGTCTTTGTTTACTAAGCTGCAGCGATGACATCACGTCAACACATGTGACCGCTGCAGCCACCACCGAGGCAGTGGTCATGTGTGTCGATGTGATGTCATCGCTGCAGCTTAGCAAACGAAGACTGAGGTGTGTCTGTAGTCTGACAAATCAACAGCGCTGCTCTGTAAGAACATAGAACTCGTGTTTGCGCTTCATATTTTTTCTATGCTGTTGAGTTTTTTCCTTCAACATCTGCTGAGTGGTTGTTTTACATAAATCTACTTCTTTCCCATGAGTCCTGAGGTTACTCCCTTCATTCCAAATTCCTCTATTATTATCTTCATGAAATCTCTATTCAATCTTTTCTTTACCGCACTACACAATTTGAGGGTCTATATGAGCCACTCTTAAAAATTCTTAAGGGCTATTTATCATCCGAGATATCCTACAATGAATGTCCTCAGTTTTACTTATTTGCTTCTAGACCCATGGCCTGCATGCCTAAGTATAATGCAACACATCTGTGATGATCCTTATTACTTTTCCAGCCAACATCTTGCAGATAACCCAACCCAGCACAATATGCTATGCAATACTATATTAGATCTCCAGCATTCAACATATCACCAAAACAATATTCTTTTGCCACACTACGGTTCACTTGGGTATTTCTATATGTCCAGCTTATACTTACCATAGAGAATACTCTGGCCTTTCTATTCGACTAAATACCTCCATAATTTACCCCGTAATCCACTGTCTCGTTCACCATCTCATAGATCTCAGGGATACATGTCGTAGATCACTCAAGAACCCTTAACTGTTAAGCCAATGTCTCCCAAATAACTCAGTCCTATCCAACCATGATCTCATGGGTTACAATTATTACCTATTGTTGACAGAAGTCAGTCTTACCTCTCCCACCATCATCTCATATATAAGAACACCAAAACCCCACCAGTCCACTGCTCGAGTATAAGAGGCATCTGTAAGAACTTCAGGGGCCAAAAACTCTGGTGTTCCACAGAATGTAGAGGTGCGATCTGATGGACCCATTCCTAATAAATAGAGAAATAGAGGTAAAGTGTTATTCTGTAGGCAATTCTTATAGAAAGTCTTAAGAAGATCTATCTTTTGTCAAAGGACAAGGGCCAGTTTTGGCATCATAACCGTCTTCACAAGCTTACCAGATATTTTCTCCAGGGTTCACCTTGGTGGCATGAGGTGAAGAATTATTATTTCCTTCAACTCTGCATTTCAGCATAGCCTTATGTCAAATCGAATAGCAATCCATTGGGTCCACATCCTGGTTTGTGACATTGTGTAGATGTGGTATGATAGAAGTCCATATTTGAAGGTGGTATAAAAAGTATATATACAGTATATGAGATGGAAGATGATGAGGTTAATAGCAACTAGAAAGCCTGGATGTTCTGTCGCGTTACTTTCCCTACATAGAAATGAATGTGGGAGCACTGAAAACGGCATCACGGTCCTGGGTCCGGATGGTGAACTTGTAAAGATGAGCTAATTGCATCCCTACATAAATTCTTTTAACTGGAAATGCTCTCGTAGTGCTCTTGGCTTAGTTTTGCAATTATCTGTCTACTTTAATAGAAGATATATGGATTAGTAACTCTGTAGATTGACATAGGTATGATATTTTGAATACCGTGCTGAGAAGAACAAGTTTACCAGGCTTTTATCACTGCATATAGTAACCTGTCAGTTATGCATATCCACTGATTTGCTTGATAATCAATTTTGCCAACCTTCACAATATGGGCAATGTATATTTATAGCGGGAGGACAGTAAATTTATTCAGAAATCTGCAGAATTTAAAAGAAGTTGTCTACTATAGAAAACCTATTGTCAAATATCCTGTTAGTTTGTCAATAGATGTAGGTCCTCCGATTCAGGACTGGGTGGAGAGCGGCTACAAAGAGTGACTGTCACACTGGAGGACCTGGCACAACTGTGCATTACATGTGGTGGCGCTGCAGGTAAATTGAACACTTGCCACAGGTTCCTTGGCAGATTACAGCTGATCGCCAGGACACTCGTGATCAGCTTATTTTAGGGAGGTCAGAAGAAGCGCCGCTGGGCGCGAAACAGTCTGTAACATTGTGCATTTGTCTGTTCGTCCTCCCTCCACAGTCCTTGTTGGATGCCAGAATAAAGGATTTTTGCTGCATCTGGGTGAGTGCCGCATGTTTCCCTTCTCTACCATTGCCTTATTTTAGGGAACCATTCTTACAAAAAGGGATTGTCCAAAGCGGAGAACCTCTTTAAATCAGGTGGAGTAATTCACTAACTATACATAGTGTTCCTTTTAGAGCACTGAAATCATTATGTAATAAACATACCCATCACATCATTTTAAGTACATATTTTGCATTCAGGGATACGCAATGTAGCAAAATGACAATGGGGCCCCCTCCCTTGTAAGTACCCTTTGCCTCTCTCAGCATGGAGCACCATGGCTTGCCACCTCCTTCCCTCTACATCTTATATATGCTAAACCCTAAAGCATGAGAGGGTGCCTCTAGCTGTGATGTACTTATAATAGATATAGCAGTGATTGCGGTAACAAATGAGAAAGGGTCCCAAATAATCACGTTATAGGATTGTGATAGGCGTCATTCTAGCATGTGCTTCAAAGAGTATTACATGCAGCAGGAAAATCAGGGCTGTCAACACTCATCTCCACCAATCACTATTTCTAGCACAGCTCATAATGACCCTTTCAACCTAAGAGTAATTATTAGAAGACATGTTGATTACCGCCATATACTCTATGATCTTGGTCCGACTTGGCTGTAGAACTGTAACATCAATGTCCAGATATCAAAACTGTGTCTAAAAGCCTTGTGGCTCATAAGACGTCAATGACAACTAGTATTATAATCAGAAGAACACAGGACAGGAATTCAAGTCCAAAAGAAAAGAGGCACTCGTCTAGCGCAATCCTCGTCTGGATAAGGAGACTCTGAAGAAGCTGGTACGTTTTAAATCTGTATTAAATGTGTAAACCGGACTACGTGTTTCGGCTGCAGTGGACCCCTTCTTCTGGTCGAACAAAGATGTATACAGAACATGAAACAAACAATTACAAAAACAAAGACACCAAAAAACTGCTCCCTGCAGGTGTCACTCTTACCATAACGATAAGTGACCAGCAGTGTAAAAGATACAATCAATATAAAACAAATTATATACCAAAAAAAAAACATTTTAAATCAATTCATACAGATAAAGGGTACAACGTGTATATATATATATATATATATATATATATATATATATATATATATATATATATATATATATATATATGGTATGGAAAAAAAAAAAGGAATAAATATTACACTTAAACAAAGCTTGTCAGGTAATGTGCTAATTCATAATAAAACTTTTCACAAATGAAATAAATATATAGATATATAAATGGTCAACTAACAAAAATTACTCCTTACAAGAAAGGAACCCCTGAGGCCTGTAACTCCGGGGCTACTATTGACTCTCCAGTGGGTCACGTGGTTCCATCACTTAGGAGACTGGCCGAAGCTGCAGAATCACATGACTGGGTTGCCATGTGACTGAGCGGCGTGTAGTATTATAAGAAAAAAATGTAAAATTGTAATCAATTAAGTAGGTGACCCAATAACGTACAGGATTTAAAAGAGAGATTATGTGTTGCCATCATTGATTTATTTGTGTTTCACTCAACTCTGCAAGTGGTTAAGTGGGAAACATATGGTATAGGTTCCAATACAGCTGTGAAAAATACAACCTCCTAGTAAGGGTTGGTCCCAGAGTCTATATATTTATATATGTATATATATATATATATTTATTTATTTATTTATTTATTAATTCCAATGTGTGGAATAATATAATAAACATGCTTGTGGGAATAAATATATATATATATATATATATATATATATATATATATACATACATATACACACACACACACACACACACATTTATATTTACATGCATATACATGCATGTATATAATCCAATTACTTACCCTCTTTACAGAGTCCATAATCCGCCAATTTCACATATCCTTCTGAGTCCAGCAGCAGATTATCCAGTTTTAAGTCTCTGCAAAAGGATGAAAGATCAGTTTAACCTCTAATCTAGCAACCTCTAGCAATACACTCACCATTGTTAACACTTGTACTATAAAAAAAAAAAAAAAAGACATAGGGGTGTTTTGGGCCGTAGAGCCCAGTACTTCTTGGGATAACAATATATATATATATATATATATATATATATATATATATATATATATACACACACAGTTTCATTATTTTTTTGCCTAATTATCAAAATTCACGGAAAAAGGACAAAAAAGTCCATAATTCTCCAAAGAAGAGAAAAACTAAGTGCAACAATGATTCCCATAAACACCCCCAAAACATTAGTGTCCAGTGATGGTGCCATATACAATTCAATATGCAATTTGATACGCAAACATCATAGTCACACAATGTGATGAGTATATACAGGGCCTAGATACATAAATACGGATAACCCTAAAAATGGTACATAATTGAAATGGTACATAATAATATCACATAGATGACATAAACAATCATAACCATGATAATGGCCAGTTAATGAACAATAAAAGCTATTATACTCTTCACACAATCACAAAAGACCAACCTAACCATGTATATATCAACTCAACTAGACCCTTGACTATTTGCTGCATTATAAGATGTTCCTACATGTAAGCAACAGTAGAATAATTTTATGAAGGTGTCAACCCGAATCCTGATGGCCACTTGTAATCAATATACCGGTTGGTATCGTTGATGATGGCCACTGATCTCCCGCTGTAATCGTACTGCCTACAAACATAAATAAAACCCTGGGATGTCTCACTAAACCTATCATCAAGACTTTTTATTAGTTGGATTATTTCAGATTTAGTTTTATGTTTATGGGTAACATAAATGTCCATGGTTCTATGTGTTCAACCATGTTTGAGTCCAATGCTGTGATCATGAATGAAGAAGCAGATCACCATTGTGCCAGGTTACCGGAGGAGATCAATGTCTTTCCTTTCTATATGACAAAGGAAGAATAGCACAACTGCAAGGCAAGACCATTTTTATCTCTTATGGTCACCACTGTTTGGTATCTGACCATACTTTGTCTGTTTCAGTCCAAGATCACCATGGGGCTTAAGTATCAAACTATGTATTTTTAAACAGGCCATAAACATAGAGATATTTCTGTCAGTTTGACTATGTGGCAAAAATCTCCACATTAATACATCGGTTGGTGGGAACAAGAAGAAAACTTTGTGACTGTGGCCAGTATTAGGTTGAGTTTAGGCATTCCTAATAAATGGCACCACTTATGACACCCAGTTTGACATCATGTCTTTTTTATACTCTGCCACCACATATATCCACCACATATATTGGAAAATTCATGCTCGTAGGCCCTGCCACCTTGTAGGCCCTGTCGCCATCCACAACATCATCTCAACATACACAACACCAACACCAGTGATGTCAAGTGACTTGTAGTTCCTGCCACCACCTATGACATCTCGCTTGTATATGATAATGTCTTCTCACCTGTACACGATGTCCTTACTGTGCAGGAATTGAAGCCCCAGTAGCACACACGCTGCATAAAACCTGTGACAAGAAACAGTACATGAAGGAATTTTGACTTCGATAGAGTAATAACCCCTTTCCCTCAGCACCATACAGAAGTTCTATAGATCTAACGCAAAGTAAAACAATGGGGATTAATAGGCTGAGCAAGAGCTAGTTGAGTTTTTGTTTAGAGCAACCAATAAGGTCACATCTTTCCTATCCTGTTATAGAAATGGGTGACGCCAGCGCTATTCCTATAGCACACCCAACAGTCATACATATATACTCACATTGCTCGCTGCTGGCTGAACACCTCTGTGTGTATATGAGTCATTAAGTCTCCACCGGCCATAAAGTCCATAACGAAGCAGACGTGTTCAGGGGTCTGGAAACATCCCAGAAGACTAAGCAGGAACGGGTGTGAGGCTCCACTCACTGCTGCGAACACCCGTTTTTCACACATGAGACTGGAGACAAACAGGAAGAAGTAGTACTGAAATATTGGGTTGTAACTGATGTAGTTGTGTTAAATAAGTGCCCCCTCTTGAAAGAAAGAACATTAATAAAAAGGGTCTAATGTACATACACACCTCTCAACCTCATCCCTGGCAATGATGTCTCCTTTCTTTAGAGCTTTGATGGCAAATAATTCTTCAGTTTCCTTGTACTCGGACAGAAGGACCTGAGTATAAGCCGGGCAATCATAAAAAAACGTTTTATATGAAGGAATTCAAGGACAGGCTGGTGTAACATGCAGGTTATGATGAGGAGATGACACCAGAGGAAGAGGCAACCAAATGGGAAGATACAAATGTAGGTGTTTATGAGCATGTATACTGAACTACCTGTGAACTTACGAAAAATGAGCAAAAAATTCACAGTAGTACCTAACATTAGATCTGACGGGGAATAGATATTAAATACAGAAAGGTGATACGTCATGTAATTGGCCAGTTTCAACTCAACTGTTGGACAGCCACCAGTGAACTTGATCAAAGTTTCTTGGCGATGATAACATTTTGATTTAATCTACTGAAGAATGGAGTCAACTGATGACTTTGACCAGCCCGTTGTTTCCATCCATTTGTCCAAATTTAGAAAAATATTGAGAACATCAAAAACGGACTAATACTTCCCCCCCAAAAAATTTTAAGATATAAGAGACATCAAGATGTAGCATGCATGGATGGGATGACATCATAGTAATTCATCCTATTGATCAAGCAACATATGACTTTTATGGAATAGATGTGTTCTTCACCACTATGTATAGTACAAGAAGAGTTTTCATGTTCCCCAGAATATAACATGATTAAATGAAGTCTTTGACTGAATTCACAGGCATTGTATTTGCGGTGTGGATTCCGCACCTTCAAACTGGCAGAAATTTACAGTAAAATGCATGTGGATGGGGTTTCGAAAATCTAGTAACACCTAGGTGTCTCGGTCTTTGATGGTGTTTTCCTCTCAAACAATGATTTGATGTTTATGATGTGTCAATCCGACATGTCATGAAATTGACCTTAGGGGCCTCTCTGATCCAGAGAATGAGGGGTCCAATTTCCTATTCTTAATAAAAAAGGTGACTGTGCATGTGCCTATAGAAGGGTGGATTACCCTTTTAGCACATCATGCCCAAAACAGGGCATACAACAAGGGGTTACCTGAAGCTAACAAGTGAACCCTTAACCTTGTAATGTCTGTGTTGTCACTGTTTTTATCATCTTAAACGTTTGACAAACTTCTGACATATCATAGTGACATGTCAGAAGTTTTGATTGGTGGGGGTCCAAGCACTGAGACCCCCACCAATCGCAAAAACGAAGCTGCAGAAGCGCTTGGGTGAGCCGCTTCGTGTCTGTTCGGCATTTCCAGAATTCAATGTATCGGAGTACGGACTCAATAGAAAGTCTATGAGCAGGTACTCCGATACATCGGCTTTCCGGAAAAAGCCGAACAGAAACTAAGCGGTTCAGTGCCCACAGGAGAACTTCTGCGGCTTCGTTTTAGCCATCAGGGGGGTCTCTTTGCTCGGACCCCCACCAATCAAAACTTCTGACATGTCACTATGACATGTCAGAAGTTTGTCAAACATTTTGTTGCACTTTAAATGCTGTTCCAAGCGGCTGCCTCTTCTGACTACTATTTACCCCTAAGTGCCCAACTAATGCATGTCACTCACCTTTCCAAAGTGCCCTCTTCCTAAGACAGCCAATAGTCTGAAGTTCTCTAACGATAGATGTGAGACGCTTTGTGTTCTGTAAAACCAGGACAAACATGTAAAGTTTCTAACAAGTATTAACACCTCTTGGACTTTTTTTAAAGATTTTTTCTGTGTAACAACATGAAAGAGTCCAAGGGGGCAAATACTTTTCATAGACACTCAAACAAATTTACCAATATGACTGCAAATGCCACGTCTGCATTAGCAGTGAGCAAAGTCATCTAATGAATAATTCAGGGGAGGAATTACTACTTGATGGAATGGTTTAGGCTGGAGATATAAATTTGTGTAACAAATGACTGTATTAGTGATCACATGACTTTACGTGTCTTGATATACAATGGCATTGATGGGGCAAGGAAGATTTATTCATGATTATTGTTACCGGGGGAGTTTACTTTATGCTTTTATCTCGGAAGTTGGGAAGGGCCTAGGTACCAGTTATGAGGTTTCCACAGTGGAAATATCAGTGACTGGTTCCCCTGGGGACGTCTGCAGACTATGAGGCATTGTTCTTACTGGAATGGTTGGGAATTAGAAGATGTCATTAAATAGTAATGAGAGTCAGAGGAAGGAGACAAGTTGTGTAACTCCAAGAATCTGTTCGATTAGATGGGGCAGAGATGAAGTGATAGGTCTCATCATTTTTCCGAGGAATATCTATGTATACTATAGAGGCAGTTCTAGTGAATGCTAGGGGGGCTAACGAAAATTAAACTACATAAAAATGAAGATCATGAAGTTACAGCCTGTATTATAATCCAGAGGTGAATTCACAATTCAGACATAAAATCTCCCAGCATTCCCTGCTTGTTCAGTGTCTAAAAATTGACATTCTGAGAAGTGTAGTCTTTAACCCAGACACTATATATTAATCTGTGCTACTGTATTAGAGATGCTTAGCTGAGCTGTTAAGGGTGTGTCTGACAACAAGCCTGCTGACTGTTGCCAATGATGACCAAAATAATTGTGACTAATGCGTTAGATATAATATAGGTTGTAAATCATGGCCAGTACAAGATAAGTAACGCAATATATTTACATAGTTTCTCAACCTTTTATGTACAAAAGGTGGGGAAAGAGTAACTGAAGGATAAAAATAATGTGCATACATGATGAATGACTGTGTGTACTGACCGTCTGTGACTCTCCCGCCTTGTTGCTGGGCTCTTCAGTACCACTGGGGCATCCACCTGTGAGAAGGACACTATTAATACATTGCATCTCATGTTGTATAATTTAGGCTTCGTTCACATCTGCGTTAAGTCTTTCCATTCTTCTATTCCATCATAGGAACAGAAGAACGACAAAGCAGAAGTGCCAGAGACGTTGATTTTAATGGGTTCTGTTGGGTTTCCGTGAGGGATACCGGAAGAAATAACGCAGCATGTTGCACTATTTCTTCCAGCATTTTTCACCGAAACTGCAAAGGAGGTTCCTAACAAAACCTCCAACTCACATGTGGACGGAGCCTTATTAATAAACATGAGTTTTATAAACATGCGAATGTTAAATTAAATTAGATAAGGGTCTGTCAAACGCCCTGAAAGACCTGCTAGTTAGCTATCCCTCTTCTGACTCCCTAGATCAGGTTATGGCTTTAGCGGTACGACTTGACCGACGTCTCAGGGAACGACGACGTGAAAGTTTTTGTGTTTTCTCCTCTAACTCCCCCATGATGGCTCTCGAGGTCCCGTTGCTTCATTCTTCCACGGAAGACTCGGAGGTACCTATGCAACTCGGGGCCTCCGTGTCCCCCCAACAACGTAGAAAGTTCCGCAGGAAGAATGGTCTCTGCTTCTACTGTGGGGTTGACAAGCATCAAGTGAACAACTGTCCTAGGCGTGAGAATAAGCAGTCGGAGGAACTTCCGCGCCTAAGTGATCATCGGGGAGGTCACTTGGGCGCACAGGTATTTCCCGTAAATATGAAACGTAATAAAATCTTGCTTCCCTTTCAGGTCTCTTTTGGTAGTAGGTCTGCTACTGGCAGTGCCTTCGTGGATTCAGGGTCTTCTGCTAATATTATGTCTGTGGAATTTGCTATGTCTCTAGCTATGCCATTGATTGATTTGCCTAAACCTGTCCCGGTAGTGGGTATCGACTCCACTCCTCTTGCTAATGGTTATTTTACACAGCATACCCCTGTTTTTGAACTCCTTGTTGGCTCCATGCATTTGGAGCAGTGCTCTGTACTAGTGATGCAGGGATTATCGTCCGATTTGGTTTTAGGCCTTCCCTGGTTGCAGTTGCATAGTCCCACGTTTAACTGGAATACTGGGGAGCTTACCAAATGGGGTAATGAATGCTTGACGTCATGTTTTTCTGTTAATTCTATTTCTCTCCCTGAGGAGGTGAACACTCTACCTGAGTTTGTTCAGGACTTCGCTGATGTTTTCTCTAAAGAGGCCTCCGAAGTGTTACCTCCTCATAGAGAATACGATTGCGCAATTTATTTGGTACCAGGAGCTAAGCTCCCTAAGGGTAGGATATTTAATCTCTCTTGTCCCGAACGTTAAGCCATGAGAGAGTATATCCAGGAATGCCTGGCCAAGGGTTACATTCGCCCCTCTACTTCTCCGGTAGGTGCTGGCTTATTCTTCGTATTGAAGAAGGATTGTGGTCTTAGGCCATGCATTGACTACCGAAACTTGAATAAGGTCACTGTAAGGAACCAGTATCCCCTTCCTTTGATTCCTGATCTCTTTATTCAGGTTCAGGGGGCCCAATGGTTCTCTAAGTTTGATCTACGGGGGGCTTATAACCTTATCCGCATCAAAGAGGGGGATGAGTGGAAGACTGCGTTTAACACGCCCGAAGGTCATTTCGAATACCTCGTCATGCCCTTTGGGTTGTGTAATGCTCCCGCGGTCTTCCAGAATTTCATAAATGAGATTTTAAGAGACTACCTGGGGGTATTTCTTGTTGTGTACCTTGATGACATACTTGTGTTTTCCAAGGACTGGTCCTCCCACATTGAGCATGTCAGGAAGGTGCTCCAGGCCCTTCGGGAAAACAAACTGTTTGCTAAGACCGAAAAATGTGTATTTGGGGTGCAGGAGATACCATTTTTGGGTCAAATCCTCACTCCTCAAGAATTCCGCATGGACCCCGCCAAGGTCCAGGTTGTGGCGGAATGGGTCCAACCTGCCTCCCTGAAGGTGTTACAGTGCTTCCTGGGGTTCGCTAATTATTACAGGCGAATTATTGCTAACTTCTCGGTCATCGCTAAGCCTCTTACGGATCTCACTCGCAAAGGTGCTGATCTCCTCCACTGGCCTCCTGAGGCTGTCCAGGCTTTTGAGGTCCTTAAGAAGTGCTTTATCTCGGCCCCTGCGCTGGTTCAGCCCAACCAAATGGAGCCATTTATCGTGGAGGTTGACGCATCCGAGGTGGGAGTGGGGGCTGTCTTGTCCCAGGGTACCAGGTCCCTCACCCATCTCCGTCCCTGTGCCTACTTCTCCAGGAAGTTTTCGCCCACTGAGAGTAACTATGATATTGGCAACCGCAAACTCTTAGCCATTAAATGGGCATTTGAAGAGTGGCGCCACTTCCTGGAGGGGGCTAGGCACCAGGTAACGGTCCTTACCGACCACAAGAATCTGGTTTTCCTAGAATCTGCACGGAGGCTAAACCCGAGACAAGCTCGATGGGCGTTATTTTTTACCAGATTCAACTTTTTGGTCACCTATAGGGCTGGGTCTAAAAATATTAAGGCTGATGCACTGTCGCGTAGCTTCATGGCCAGCCCTCCTTCAGAGGAAGATCCTGCTTGTGTTTTGCCTCCAGGTATAATCATTTCCTCTATTGATTCTGATTTCGTCTCTGAAATTGCGGCTGATCAAGGTTCAGCTCCCGGGAACCTTCCTGAGAACAAGCTGTTTGTTCCCCTGCAATTCCGGCTAAGGGTACTTAGGGAAAATCATGACTCCGCACTATCTGGCCACCCCCCTTTTTCTGTAATTTTGGGTTTAATCCACGGTTCTCCTCCGTTTCACCTGGTAGTTCCAACAATCCCGAGGTAGAGGTCGTTCATCGGGAACTGTGCACAGTCTGGGCCCAGGTTCAGAAGAACCTAGAGGCGTCCCAGAGCATACAAAAGACTCAAGCACATAGAAGACGTTCTGCTAACCCCTTGTTTGTGGTCGGGGATCTGGTGTGGCTATCGTCAAAAAATTTGCGCCTTAAAGTCCCGTCCAAGAAGTTTGCTCCCCGGTTTATAGGGCCGTACAAGGTCATTGAAGTCCTCAATCCTGTCTCCTTCCGACTGGAGTTGCCCCCGTCTTTTCGAGTACACGACGTGTTTCATGCCTCCCTCCTCAAACGCTGCTCCCCGTCCTTGGCTCCCTCGAGGAAACCTCCGGTCCCTGTTCTCACCCCTGAGGGGGTAGAATTCGAGGTGGCCAAGATTGTGGACAGCAGGATGGTCCAAGGCTCCCTCCAGTACCTGGTCCATTGGAGAGGATACGGGCCTGAGGAGAGGACTTGGGTACCCGCCCGGGATGTTCACGCTGGGGTATTGGTCAGGAGGTTCCACCTTCGTTTCCCCAATAAACCAGGTCCACCTAGAAAGGGTCCGGTGGCCCCTCATAAAAGGGGGGGTACTGTAAAGGATCTGTCAGACACAGCTTCTGTGTCAACGCCCATAGGTAATCAGTCTGCACCTGCTTCTATGTCTGTGAGACTGACTCCATCTTCCACCACCCAGGATGGCAGGCTTAGGAGTGGGAGAGCCTATCACAGCCTGGCCAGACGGAGCTAGCTCCCGCCCTCTGTCTATTTATGCCTGCCTTTCCTGTTCCTCCTTTGCTTGTGATTCTTCTCTGCTGGTTTCCTGGCCCTGCTTCTTGAACTACTGACCCTCTGCTAGTTATTGACCTTGGCTTTACTGACCACTCTTCTGCTCTGCGTTTTTGTACCTCGCTCATCTCCTGGTTTGACTCGGCTCGTTCACCTCGCTTGTTGCTCACGGTGTTCCCGTGGGCAACTTCCCCTTTCCCCGGCTTCTTTGTACCCTTGTCTGTTTGTCTGTCATGCACCTATTGAGTGTAGGGACCGTCGCCCAGTTGTACCCCGTCGCCTAGGGCGGGTCGTTGCAAGTAGGCAGGGACTGAGTGGCGGGTAGATTAGGGCTCACCTGTCTGTCTCCCTACCCCGACATTACACCTGTATTGCAAAACACAGCCGTAATAAGACATGTCCTATCTTTTTGCGGTCCAGGCTCCTGGGCCATGCACGGACCGTGGAAACCACGGTCGTGCGCATGGGCCCCTTGAAATTAATGGGGCCGCAATTCACCCAAAGATTTGAGGGTGAATTGTGGCGGCAAAAATACATTCATGTGCATGGTGCCTTAATTTCCTGATGTCCAGCACTTGTTTTCTCGCTGTGACTGTGAAGGTGTAATCAACCCTTTCATGACCAGGGGTGTTTTGGGCCGTGATGTCCAGAGCAAAATTTCACCTTTGGGAATGCTACATTCTAAATATGATTTTTTATTTTGTATCTCCTAGTCCACCGCAGTAACATACACAAGAATATAATCATGCCTGAGCACCTGACGCCCATGCAAAAAACATTTGTGTCATGCAGGATCTTTTTGTATATGTGCGAGTTGGTACTGAGAGGGACTGAGAGGTGTGCACTTATTTTTACTATGGGGGAACAGGTTAGCAGGAAACCGATGATTTGCTGTTTCCATATACATATTACTGTGGTGTAATGGTAACAGCTCGTCAGGTCACTGTTACCCAGACACACAAAGAAGATGCAGATCACATCTTCTCTGCCTGCCTCCGAGGAACCTCAGCACAGGGAATCACTGTGATGTCATTAATGACATCATCGATTTCTTAGCAACCAGCCGAATTCAGAAATGGCAGCCTCTGCATTTGGGGACCCAGCTCTTAAAGGGGTTGTCTGGTTTCAACAAATTAATAGTCGCATGATTTTTCCCATTCACTTTAATAGGAGAATGATGCAATCCAAGTTATTAAGTTGTGCTGCATCACTATGAAGCCATGTGAAATATAGATAAATGTGAAATTTCCCACCTCGTCCTTTGATTCCTGACTTGGCTCCAGTGTGAGAGAATCCAGGCGCAGCTCTCTATCAATGAAATCAGAATAGAAGATTAGTGGTGTACATAGAAAAGAGGAAGCTCTATAGCAGAGACCAAAATGGGCCCCCCATTATGGTGCCGGGTTTTGCCACCAAGTATAGATGGGCTTGGTGTTTCCCAACACCCACACCATTTCCATGACCCTTGGACCAATTCCCTACCCTTTTGCTACTAATAATGCAGTTCCTCTATAGGGGGGAGTCCTGCTTAGGTTCTCACTACCCGGTAGCAAGGGGGATAAATTCAATCAGCTCCAAAAAGTGGACATTTTTTTTTTTAGTCAAAACCTTTGTACAAATTTCTTGGTCAGTAGACTTACATAGTTACATAGTTACATAGTTAGTACGGCTGAAAAAAGACACATGTCCATCAAGTTCAACCAAGGGACGGGAAAAGAGAAGGGAAACATTTCTACACATAGGAGCTAATACTTTTTTGTTCTAGGAAATTATCTAACCCTTTTTTAAAGCCATCTACTGTCCCTGCTGTGACGGCTCCTGTGGTGACTATTCCATAGATTCACAGTTCTCACAGTAAAGAAGGCTTGTCGCCTCTGCAGGTTGAAACTTTTTTTCTCCAGACCGAGGGAGTACCCCCTTGTTTTTTGAGGGGGTTTTACATGGAACAGGATTTCACCATATTTTTTGTATGTGCCATTAATATATTTATATAAATTAATCATGTCCCCCCTTAGTCGTCTTTTTTCAAGGCTAAATAGGTTTAATTCTTTTAATCTTTCCTCATAACTTAGATTCTCCATGCACCTTATTAGCTTCGTTGCTCTTCTTTGTATTTTTTCCAACTCCAGGGCATCCTTTCTATGAACTGGAGCCCAGAACTGAACTGCATATTCTAGATGAGGCCTCACTAATGCTTTGTAAAGTGGTAATATTACATCCCTGTCCCGCGAGTCCATGCCTCTTTTAATACAAGACAATATCCTGCTGGCCTTTGAAGCAGCTGATTGACACTGCATGCTGTTATTTAGTTTAGGATTTACAAGTACACCCAGATCCTTCTCAACAAATGACTCCCCCAGTGTAGCTCCCCCTAGGACATATGATGCATGCAGGTTGTTGGTACCCAGATGCATAACTTTACATTTATCTACATTAAACTTCATCTGCCAAGTGGACGCCCAAACACTTAGTTTGTTTAAATCAGCTTGCAATTCACGAACATCTTCCATAGACTGAACTATATTGCATAGCTTGGTGTCATCTGCAAAAATAGAAATAGTGCTATTAATCCCATCCTCTATATCATTAATAAATAAGTTGAATAATAGTGGTCCCAGCACTGAACCCTGGGGTACACAACTTATAACTGGGGACCATTCAGAGTAGGAATCATTGACCACAACTCTCTGGATACGGTCCTTGAGCCAATTCTCAATTCAATTACAAACTATATTTTCTAAACCTATAGTCCTTAATTTACCCATTAGGCGTCTATGGGGGACAGTGTCAAATGCCTTTGCAAAGTCCAAAAACACTATATCCACAGCGGCCCCTCTGTCTAGGCTTCTGCTTGCCTCTTCATAAAAACAAATCAGGTTGGTTTGACAACTTCTGTCCTTAGTAAAACCGTGCTGGCTGTCACTTATAATGCTATTTATTGTCACATAATCCTGTATATAGTCCCTCATTAGCCCCTCAAACATTTTCCCCACGATGGATGTTAAGCTTACTGGTCTATAATTACCCGGCGAAGACCTAGAGCCCTTTTTGAAAATAGGCACCACATTTGCCCTGCGCCAGTCCCTTCTCACTATACCAGTCACTAGAGATTCTCTGAATATTATGAAAAGGGGGACAGAAATAACTGAACTAAGCTCTTTAAGAATTCTAGGGTGTAACCCATCTGGTCCCGGGGCCTTGTGCACATTTATTTTATTTCATTTAGCTTGGACCATATCTACATTCATCCAATTCAGTATATCAACTGATATATTAACAGCACTGGCACCGGCTACATCAGCTGCTCTTTCTTCTGTTGTATATACAGAGCGGAAGAACCCATTTAGTAACTCTGCCTTCTCTTGATCCCGTGACCAACTCCCCATTACCACTATCTAGGGGTCCTACATGTTCAGACCTTGGCTTTTTAGCATTTATATACTTGAAGCATTTTTTGGGATTTGTTTTACTATCCTTGGCCACCTGCTTTTCATTTTGTATTTTTGCTAATTTTATTACATTTTTACAGATTTTATTAAGCTCTTTATATTTTACAAAGGCTACAGCTCTACCCTCAGATTTGTATTTTTTAAATGCCCTTTTTTTGTCATGTATTGCCCCTTTCACAGAAGGTGTAAGCCATGTGGGGTTTAATTTTAGTCGTTTATACTTGTTACCTATAGGAATAAATTTTGCACTATAATAACTCAAAGTAGATTTGAAAATCTCCCATTTATCATTTGTTCCATTATTTGACATTAGTTCTTCCCAGTCTATATCCTGAATTGCAGCCCTCATCCTGGGGAAATTGGCTTTCTTAAAATTAAATGTTTTTGCCCTCCCAGCCTGTGTTTGTTTTTTACAGTATAGGTAAAATGTAACTATATTATGATCACTGTTACCGAGGTTTTCACGAACATTGACATTCCCAACAAGATCTGCATTATTAGAAATGACCAGATCCATCAGAGCTTCACCTCTAGTCGGGTCTTCCACAAACTGGCCCATAAAATTTTCCTGCAACAGGTTGAGGAAATGTCTCCCCTTTGCAGTTGAAGCCGAACCATGACACCAATTAATATCCCGGAAATTAAAATCTCCCATTATCACTACAGTACCCGCCTGTGCAGCCCGCTCCATCTGTTTATATAGCTGACCTTCCATCTCCTCATTTATATTGGGGGGTCTATAGATTACACCAAAAGTAATTTTTTTCAGTGTTTACCTCCCTTTCTAGTTCCACCCACAAGGTTTCAACCTCCTCACAGTATTCACCAACTATTGTCTCTTTCACACTCGCCTTCATATCACTTCTCACATGCAGACATACACCACCGCCTTCATATCACTTCTCACATGCAGACATACACCACCGCCTTTCCTATTTGTCCTGTCTTTCTGAAACAGTGTAACTTGTAACAGTTGTCATGGATGCTACAGACAGACAGACAGAATGATTGAGAAGTCACATGACTTACTCTCCACGCTCCGCAGGACTGTACGCTCCAGTACTGGCAGGGATTGCTCTGCGAAGGAGGCGGAGCCAGGTGGAAGGATCGATGTTCATTTGTCTAGCACGAAGAAAGGCCTTGCCTGCGTACAAGAATTACACAAAATGTAACGGAATTTGGACGGAATTTAACAATTTAATTTAATATACTTTCTATTCATAATAGCAGCATGCATGTGTTACGTAGCCCCGTACAGAATATTATAGGCTGGATATAAACTTAAATTACAATCTATGGGAGAAATTAGGGTTCTGTCCATAAGAGCTTACAATCTAAGGGCAGAGGGAACACAAAACTCAATCGGCATGAGAGAGGCTGGACTTTATACAAGGGGGGCTGTGTGGCACTATACTAAGGGGGGGCTGTATGTCACTATATACAAGGGGGGCTGTGTGGCACTATACTAAGAGGGGGGCCGTGTGGCACTATACTAAGGGGGGCTGTATGGCACTATTTACAAGGGGAGGAGGGCTGTGTGTGGTGCTACCTACAGGGGGATATGTGTGGCGTTATTTACAGGGGCTGTGTGTGGCACTATTTACAAGGGGATTTGTGTGGCACTATCTACAGTGTGCTGTGTGTGACGCTATCTACAGGGGGCTGTGTGTGGCTCTATCTACAGGGGGTGTGTGGCATTATCTACAGCGGTTCTGTGTGTGGCGCTATCTACAGGGGGCTGTTTGTGGCACTGTCTACTGGGGGATGTGTGGCGCTATCTACAGGGTGCTATGTGTGGCGCTATCTACTGGGGACTGTGTGTGGCGCTATCTACAGGGGGCTGTGTGTGGCACTATCTCAGGGGGCTGTGGGGCACTATATACAAGGGGTCTCTGTGGCACTATCTACAAGGGAGGGGGGCCATGTGGCACTATATACAAGGGAGTGAGGCTGTGTAGCACTATATACATTGGAGGGGGCTGTGTGGCACTATATACAAGGTAGGGGGGCTGTATGGCACTATACTCAAGGGGGGACTTTGTGGCACTATATACAAGAGGGGGCTTTGTTGCACAATCTACAGGGGGGAACTATCTACAAGGGGGCTGTGTGTGGCACCAAGTGAAGAGGGGGGGCCCAGTCAAAAGTTTGCCTTGGGGCCCAGTCTTTCCTAGCTAAGCCCCTGGCTGGACGTTATGAGATATTAGGATGGAGGTGAGGGTGGATAGGCAGCCGTGAAGAGGTGCGTTTTAAGGGATTGTTTAAATCAGTGAATTAGTATAATAGGAGAGGGAGTTCTAGAAGATAGGGGCAGCTTGAGAGAAGTCCTGTAGTTGTAGAAGTAAAAAGGTTCTAAGAAAGAAGGACAACAAAAGTTTACAGAGGACCAGAGAGGTTAGTTAGTCAGTATTTGTCGATGAGGATGCAAAATGCACACAATGAAATGCATCAGCAAATGTAGAAAAGTACAAACTACTGATATAACCTGCCATGCCAGTCTTGTATTGCCGCATAAACATGTAGATTAGTCATGAATGGGTCTAGTTGTGTGGTTGAAACCTCAATAGAAACAACCACTGGCAGCCATATTGGTTGTCACTCCTCTTTTTCGCTGAGTAGAATTTTTAACTGCTACACAAAAGATGGCGACTTAACAATTTATATTTATAGGTGATTTTCAGGGAAATGCCCTAAAAGTTTATTTTATTTTTGCAAGAATTAGGCTAGGGCTCCACGATGACAGAGATTTCGGTAATTTGCTGTAAAATGGCTGCATTACCACAACTTACGGGCAACTTCAATGTTTTCCTAAGCGATTTTAACAAGGTCACTAGTAACTTTATTTTCTTTAGGAATATCAAAGTTGCCCACCAGCCAAGGTAATGGGGCAATTTTATTGAGAAACACGGTCAATGCAATGGAGTCCTAGTCTTAGTGTTCCTGGTCTAGACATCGAATTTACTGAGACCTTGTTCTTTGGAGAAAATCTTCTTCTGCCGACGTAGTTTGGAGAACCTTTCAATCACAGGATTATAAAATGCCACCTGAAATACAGAACACACAAATGTATATAGCAAAGGAGTATTTGGGCAGCTTGCAGGTACAATGATATAGTATGCTAGTTTTACAATGATGGGACATGAGTCATTATGGCTCATTCTTCCAAGAAAAAGAAGGGTCTGTGCCTTGTTTGCCATCCTTTGTAGGATGGAGGACAAGAGAATAGTTTCCCTTCTTCTATATATTTGCTAACGTAATAGTGCTTGTGGACAGCTACTGCCCCTGCAGTTGCAATGTGGCAGATGGAAGGGCAGTTTAGGTTAGCTCCACCAACCTTAGCCATGGGTGGTGTGAACCTGTATAGAGCTCCTGCCGTCCACACGTCCAGAGCTGCATTCACAATTCTGCTGGTCATAAATGGAAACAGCCAGCAAGCATATTATTAGATATCTCCACAACTGATCCTATAATGCTGTGGGGCAGGTCGTTTTTTAGATTACTGTACTATTCCGGATGAAAAGCCCACAGTTCTCAGATTGCAAATAAACATAAGCTCCGTACAGACACTTAACCAGCAAGGAATGTTGGAAGCCTGGACTATAATACAGGCTATAACTCAGGATCAGTATAAGATAAGTAATATAATATATTTACAAAGTTACTCCACTTTTTATGTAGATTAATTCTATATATAAACTGTAAAATGGTGCTCAAAGGTGGACATACATTTTAACCCCTTATTGAACACCAACACGCCTTTTTAGGTGGTCACCAAGGGACCTTACTTCGATGAATACGCCTTATTACGGCGCATCAGAATGAGCCCAGGGTGTGAGGAGCAGGTGTTCGGCTGTCTGTTGACAGTCGAGCTCCTACTCTAAGGGCTGATTCAGACGACCGTGGCGTTTTTGCGCACGCAAAACACGCTGCGTTTTGCCTGCGCAAAAGCCACTTACCTGCTCCGTGAGGCAGCATCATATGATGCGGGGCTGCGTGCTTTTCGCGCAGCCGCCATCATTATGACACCCCATTCGGATGTTTGTAAACAGAAAAGCACGTGGTGCTTTTCTGTTTACATTCATCCTTTTGACAGCTGTTGCGCGAAACAGGCAGTTCGCACGGAAGTGCTTCCGTGCGACCTGCGTGGTTTTCACGCACCCATTGACTTCAATGGGTGCGTGATGCGCGAAAAACGCTGAGATATTGAACGTGCCACGCTTTTTACGCAGCGGAAAAACGCTGCGCAAAAAGCACGGACTGTCTGTACTGGCCCATAGACTTCTATTGGTCCATGTGTGCCGCGTGAAAACCACGCGACCTGTACGGACGCAATTCACGGTCGTCTGAATCAGTCCTAAAGGGGATAACACCGGACCTGGCAGATAAAAACCCTTAGGCCCTGTTCACACTGCGTTTTTTTGCAGGCAGAATGAAGGAATGAAAATCCTGAAGGAATTTTGAGGCAGATTTTGACCGGCCTGCAACTTCTTGCCACGATTTTCGCTGGGTTTTTCATCTGCGGCCATTGAGCACCGCAGGTAAAAAACACTGTGAAAAATACTCTCTGCCTCCTATTGATTTCAATGGGAGATGAGAGGCGTAACCATGGCAAGAAAGAGCATGCTGTCTTTTTTGATCGGGAGCGGAGGAAAAAATGCCTCCGCCTCCCATTGAAATCAATGGAAGGTAGTTTCGGACATTTTTCTGCGCGGATTCCAAAGTGGTTTCCGCGTCAAAATCAGAGTAAAAAAACTCAGTGTGAACTGGGCCAAAGATGTCACGGTCAATAGCAACTGTGGCATCTAAGTGGTTTACATCTAAGACCTCTACATTCAGCGACCATTCAGGATTGGATCAGGTGGATCTTGCCAAGAAGTTTGCGGTTTCCCTCAGTTCGCACTGAGGTGGCGGTTGAAGAAGGAGAATCTTGAGGCAGTGAAATCCTTTGCTCCCAAACAGTGGGTGATCTTAACCAAGGATGCTTCCAGTCGAGGTTGGGGAGCTCACCTTTAAGATGCCTGGGCTCAGGATATGTGGTCTCGCCAGGACAGCAGAAGATAGTCAAAAATTAGAGCGATAGAGGCTATAAGATTTGTACTACTATATTTCTAGAACAAGTTGAGGAATGCTCATGTCAAGATTAATTTAGAAAAATCTTGTGACTGTCTTCTACCTTAACAAGCAGGGGGTACTCGGTGTCAGCTCCTGGGGACCGAGTGTGCAAGCATTATGGCATGGGCAGAATATCATCTAGCTTGCCTTTCAACTGCCTATTTTAGGGGCAGCGAGAACATTTCCACAGAGTTCCTCAGCAGGAGGATCCTCAGGCCTAGCGAGTGACAGCTCAATCCAACCGTACTTCAGTTGATGGTGGAGAAGTGGGCCAAGATAGAATTATATCTGATAGTGAATGCTTCTAACAAGAAGCTTCAAAGATTGTATGCCTTAAGCAAATTAAGCAATCCAGTTGCCATGGATGAATTTTCCCTCTGCTGGAAAGGGAAATTCCTTTACCTATTTCCACACTTGCCATTAATTATCAGATGCGTGGAGAGGTGGCAGGACAAGGCCAGAGTCTGGGCACAAATTCCCATTTTGGGCCAGGAGGGCATAGTTTCAGGCCATGCTAGTACTTTCCAGTCTAAAATATTAACAGCTTCCCCTGAGGGAGGATTTAATTCTTCAAGCAGGCTTCCGGCACCCAGATTTGAAGACACTTTATCTAACGGCATGGGTGTTGAGTGGTTCAATTTCACTAATCAGGGTCTTTCTCAAAATATTATAAAAGACTCTTTTGTCCTCTCTCAGAAAATCGACTTGTAAGGTCTATAATAGGGCCCGGCACACTTTTTCTATCGGGTGTGCAAACCACAATTTGTCCCGTAGAGAGATTAAGACCTCAGAACTTCTGGATTTCCTTCAGGAGGGCGTTCAGTCTGCCTTAAAGGGTAATACTCTGCGAGTTCACTTTGCAGCTATAAATGTCTGCTTGGTGTTCAAGTTCTCAAACAATCGGCTTTTTAGATGACTCTTCAAAAGGACTTAAAATTCTTAGACAAAATATCAGATCTCCTTGTCCTATCTGGGATCTCGCAGTTGTTCTGAGGCGTCTTTCTTCTGATCCATTCAAATGAAGAAGTGGACTTTAAGTTTCCATCCTTGAAAGTCTTTCTGTTGGTGGCTGTTGTTTCTGCCAATGGAGTTGGGGAGTTACAAGCCCTCTCCGCCCATGAGTCCTACCTAAAGATCCTCCTAGACTATTTGTTTAAGAACGGTATCATCTTTTCTTCCTAAGGTTGTCAGAAGCTGATTTAACCAGATTTACTTAACCTCTTTTTCTGTGGCCGACGCTGAGGAGGAAGTTTATTCTCGCCATCTGTTAGATGTTAAAGGGGCAGTCTGCATCTACTTGCACAGAACAATCAATGCTCATACTAGTCCACTGCGGCCTCTTGGGCAGTGCTTGGTAAAGTACCCCTTCAATATATCTGTCCGCATCTTGGGCATCAGCATGTACCTTCCTGAAGAGGTTCACTATTGGCTGAACATCCCTTAATCTGAACATTTAGATCCCATGGGTGCTGCCGAGAATGAAAAGGAAAGAGAAAATGTACCCACCTGAAATTTTATTTTCCTTGTGTCAGAGGCCGCAAATGCCCACCCAATAAAAATTTTCAGAACAAAATCCCATAGGTGCTGCCTTGGACTTAAGGAAAAGAAAGTTTCAGATGAGTAAATGTTCCTCATATCTGGTATCGCCATAATTGTTCCAGCCCATAGAATAAAGGTAACACGTTAAAAAGCAAAAAACAATGGCAGAATTACTGTATGTATCCCACAATGTTGCCATTAAAAAATACAACTCATCCTGAGAAAAAACAAACCCTCATACAGTTATGTCGATGGAAATTTAAAAAGCTATGGCTCTTTAAATGTGACAATAATAATAATAAAAAAAACAAAAAACTGTGGTTGATATGGGCCAAAATAGCCTGGTCATTAAAAGGTTAATTATATAATTGTAACCAGCTAAATAAATTTGGCTATTTATGTGTGTTACCTCACAGAGAAGAGTTCCTTGAGGTTCCAGTTCTAGATACGTTTCTTTTCTTTGATCATCCAAAAATTCTTCTAGTTTTACATATTTGATAGCACAAAGTGATCGGAAATCTCTCCTGTACACAGAGACCTGCAGCTCACGTGACTGTCGACATATAGAGAAAAAACAATAAGCAATAGTTAGTACAAGTAGTATGAACATTGTTACGAAGGGTTCACTGGCTGCACCCCTGATGCCTGGGTATGACACTATTCATACTGGGTCATGTCATACCTTGACATAATTGACTGATTATATTTTTATTGCACTCTGGTCAGAGAGTCTGACATGGTCTCAATTATGGTTATAATTTATGGTGTTTAATAGAAAATTAATAAAAAACAATGCCTGATGATTATATAGATAGTTCATTTGGACTGGGGTGTTCATAGAAGAGAGAAAGCCCCATAAAATAAATAAAAAAAGAGACTACCCTCTTAGTGCTGGATCATGCCATCAACCTAATGAAGGGACATGAGGGCCTGGTGCTTTTTCTGACCATCTTCCTTGTAAGAACTAGATGATGTGACCTTTCCACCACATATGGGCAAGAGTTGTAAAGCTAACTTGTTTTTGTCCCGTCCCCCCCTCCACAGGCTATATAGCAGCCACAGAGTCTGTCATGGTACATGCACCTTTGCTTTGTGTTACGAGCACAACCTCATACGGAGTGGTAGATACCTGGGCATGTTGACTATATGAAACCTATAAAAAGTACATGATCACATTGCGATCCATAGTATACGATCGATACTACTATAATTATTGTTGTAATAAAGGTGTATGATGAAGGTATATCCAGCACTCAGAATAAAAGTTATAGGGTTTATTAGGTCATGTTAAAACAAAAAGATTAAAACAAAAAAGCTAGCTATGATTAAGGACCTCATTGGTCTGAAACGCGTAAGCGTGGTCCCGGGATTTTCTGTTTTAATCTTTTTGTTTTAACATGACCTAATAAACCCTATAACTTTTATTCTGAGTGCTGGATATACCTTCATCATACACCTCTATTACCTTGATTACCTGCTGTCGACACAGGACCTTATTGGGAATATCTACAAGCACCTGCAGCAATTGGATAAATTTATACCAACTTGCACCATTTAACGCATTGGAAACGCAGTAGATATGTGGTGAGCAAACTTTTTGTAATACTTCCATTTTTTCTATAATTATTGTTGTTAGGCTCACCCGTTCCAGTTGTAGTTTGAAAACCTGATCCCATGTATCTCGTCCTTCTGTCTTCCAAGCAGTCTGCCCGACCACCAAATTATCCAGCCGTAAGACAACGCTGATCTCATCTGAGGATACAATCAATACAAGACAGAATCAACAATCGTATACTAGCATGCCGTGCCGAAACAAGTTTATATGAATACTAATAAAGAGGGGGTAATATATTACAGTACAATTTACCCAACCTTCTTTTAATCCCATTTAAAACATAGCAGACCTAATTTTGGTGGGCTTTCTTTTAGGTGTTAGGCATCCCTTTTGATTGTTCGTAGAATATATCCTACCCAAAATTTGTCATGTGTATGGGCACTATGAGCAATAGGATCAGGCAATGTGGGGGCAGCCTTAAACAGTCAGGCCTTATGCACACCACCATAATCTTTATCTGCAATTACGGATCCGTAAATGCAGATAAAAATACTGATCTATTCATTTCTATCGGCCACGGACACCTTCCCCTATATTTACGGGTATATGTCCAGGGCGTAGAAATGAAACGCAAAAAATAAGACATGTCCTATTTTTTCAATTTACAAAACGTGCTCCTATACTTTTTAATGTGAGCACGGCCCGCAAATGCGGGTGATAGTCTGCGGCCTGTGACCGTAAATACTGCACGGCCCTGCGCATGAGGCCGAAAAAGTTCACCCAGTGTAGCTTTCTGCTTTTCCTACTTCTTCCCCAGCTGTACCATCACTTTTTGTATAATCCAACAACAATTTCTTTTGCACAGGCAGCAGCAGACGATGACTGTCATCAATGCTTGGGACAAAGGAGAATCAACAGTGTTCGATATTTTTTTTGCCTAATCTCCTTTTGATCTCTCCAGGGAAGAACGGTGGCATGTATGCATTTTAATAATGGACATCAATTGGTCTGAAACAGAACTGGGGCCTAGACCAGCAGTTTTAGGTCTAGAAAAATCCAACATGACCAATCACTTTTTCGTGAGATATTGGTCAGTCATCAGCTATCGTGAACGTTATATAAAATTTTAAAACAATCAACAGCCGAAATTGTAGAAATTGGCCATTCCGGCTGACTTTCACCTTATGTATATGCCCATCTTATGTGTATACTTATGAATCTGACAATAGATAAGGCATGGGGCAATAAAGCGAATTTCCACCTTGACATCCACTTTAAAAATATTGGGGAATGAGATACATAATCCAAAATATATGTTACAAACCCTGTATAGATTGATTCTGTAGTCATGAGTTACTTTACTCCCTCTGCCCCGCTATTTGCTAACTTAAGTCCCATTTAAGTTACTACAAATGATCATTCCCGATTATTGCCCATGTAAACAGGGAAGCGATCATATCGGCTGATCACAGTGCAGGCTATAAAATCATGGTTGACAGCAGCACATCTCCCCGTGTAAACAGGGGATGTGCAGCTGAAAATGTTGCAAACTCATGGGGACACAAAGATCGTATTAACGATAGTTCGTTCCCATACAGAAAGCATCTGGCTGTGTTCAATGGCCTGTTAATGAGCGCCAATTGGCGTTCGGTATAGGCAGAAATGTGCCCATGTAAACCAGCCTTTACAGATAGTAGAAGATGAGCCACAGTAAATTGAAGGGAGTAAAACATGATTGCAGGATCAGACTACACAGGGTTTGTTTGTAGTCTGGAATAATTTGTAAAGGTCCTTTTACACAGGCCAATGAGTAGGCAATCGATCCCAATGATTGCCCTGTGTAAACAGGGCAACGATCAGCCGATGAACGAGCAAACGCTCTTTCATCATCTGGTCTGCTGGTTTATGTAGCATTAAATATTATCGTGGTCTTTGATAATGAAAAAATATATTATCGTCGGCAGCACATCTCTCTGTAGACAGGGAGACGTGCTGCCAACATGATGGTAATGTTTGGGGTCGAACGATTGTTGTAACGAATACTCGTCCCCCATACAGAACCGATTATAGCTCCTTGAGAAAGGATCGCCGATCAACAAGCTGTCTCGTTGATCGGCACTCGTTTTTACGCCTCGTATCGGGCCGTGTTATAATACCTTAAGTCCTCATAAGAGCTGTATGTGCATTGTGGCTAAAGATACAGTCAAGCATATTTGTGAAGTTGCTTTTTTTTTATACAATGGAGCAATGTTTGCAAAGGAGGACATACCCTTTAAAGCTTGGAGAATGCTGTTCCCACGAATGATAACTAACAAATATTGTGTATTGTACAAATAATCTATATACTGTATATAAAAAATCTGATACTTACTTGAAAACTCATCGCTACGGCTCAGGCTGGATGCTCGGGAATACATACTCCGTGACGTTCTCGCTTTCAGTGTCTTTCCCTCTAGGGGGCTGTTTCCAGGAAACCAGACAGGGGAGCTCCGAGTGCGCCCCGGGACAGAGTCTAACAGGTCTGTGCAGCCCAAGAGCCGAACCTGCAGCACCCCTGCAATAAGACAGTGGATTTAGAGACATAAATAATAAAATAAATATTGTATTCGGTTCAGTAGAGTTCACTTCACATCTCAAGTATTGTTTTCATATTGTAAATAACAAGAAGACTTATTTTGATCTCAAAGGGATTGTGTGAGATTAGCAAAACTTTG
Source organism: Rhinoderma darwinii (assembly GCF_050947455.1). NCBI lineage: Eukaryota > Metazoa > Chordata > Amphibia > Anura > Rhinodermatidae > Rhinoderma > Rhinoderma darwinii. The sequence goes on from NC_134689.1 coordinate 373,243,433, forward strand.
GCTGCATTCTTCCAGAAACTGCGCCAGTCTTCACTTTTTGTAAATGGGGAAGGCTGCAATTCCTGTCACAGCTTTATTGTTTTCTTTATTGACAAGGGTGGCATGGCGACACTTCTCAAACAAAGCTGCCCTATTTTAGCAATTTTCTACTATCCCTTAGTTAAATCATATTCTCTTCTCCAGTTACACCCAAAGCTGCATTTATAATTTTGCTACCTTCTTAGTTTCATACCTCTCAGCAGTGCCCTGCCGGCTTAGTATTTTCTCCTCTACGTGGTATGAAGTAAACATACTGTAATTGCATTGCATTATGGGATCTTAACTAAGTTTTTAGGGAGGGAATGAATCGGCACAGTGCTGACAGATCTTTCAAACAGCAATGCGAGTGGATCTGTGATGCGCCTGGCAGCCATTCAAATAATAGGTGACCATGTAAAACATATTCGCAATGAGTCTTCCAATGCAAGAGTCACTCTTTAATGCAGCCCCCTGTCCTGGGTAATAGAGGGTGGTCCTGAGCAGATGTCAATATGCCCCAGAAAGACAAATGGACAGCGGTTGTCCTAATAGGACATCCCCTTTAAATAATTTTCAGTTTCTCAATGTGATTGAGTTTACCCCTTCCAATATTACTTATTAAAGAGGCTCTGTCACCAGATTTTGCAACCCCTATCTGCTATTGCAGCAGATAGGCGCTGCAATGTAGATAAGAGTAACGTTTTTATTTTTAATTTACATTTACCATCCTCAATGCGCTGCAAGGATTACAGATCTTCTGTCTACACTGCCTGATGCACAAAAAGGTGAAAGAAGGGGGTGTGCGCTGTGGGGTGGAAGCACCAGATAAAGGGCATTTGATAGTCAATTACATTGACGTACAGCATATTCCCTCTAATATTCATTCTGTCTTCTCTCTTTCACAGGTACGATCAGATTATAAGAAGTGGCTCTGGGCACTTGCTCATTTCAAGTCACCGGTTTACTCTGAATTCAGTAACACCAGCAATACCCACACACATACCAAGGTAAGAAGGTCAACAATATCCCTGCACATTCTTGCATATAATATGGCACAGGGCATTTATAATGTACAGAAAGAGCCTCGATCGTGAACCTTATTTTAGTTTTATATAAGTAGTCTCCCAGCATTAAACATATCAACTTAAAGGCTATGTACACCTTTCAGTGTGTTTGGTGCAACTTTGTAATTACCTTTTATTAAACATTATTTTTACTTTTTGAGATACAGCTGCTTTGTATCTTATATACAGAGCATCTGTATCTAGCGGATCCACCTACAATCTATCACATATAAGTTCATAACTTAGATGTGAGCGATAGCGGGTCCTGTTATCATTGATCCCATCAGTCCCTCTTACATGATGGATTCAGGTTGCAGCACATGATACAGCTGCTCTTTATACAGTGTACAAAGCAGCTGTATCTCAAAAAGTACAAATAATTTAATAAAAAGTAATTAGAAAGTTGCACCAAAACTGATACAAATTTTTACAAAAAACAAACAAAACTGTTTTGAAAGGTGCCTTTAAAGAGGCTCTGTCACCAGATTTTGCAACCCGTTCTGATGAGAAGTATCATCCACTTCTCTTCAGAACGCCCAGCTTCTGCCAGATCACTGCTGTGACGTCACTCACAGGTCCTGCATCGTGTCAGACGAGCGAGGACACATCGGCACCAGAGGCTACAGATGATTCTGCAGCAGCATCGGCGTTTGCAGGTAAATCGATGTAGCTACTTACCTGCAAACGCTGATGCTGCTGCAGAATCAACTGTAGCCTCTGGTGACGATGTGTCCTCGCTCGTCTGACACGATGCAGGACCTGTGAGTGACGTCACAGCGTGATCTGGCAGAAGCTGGGCGTTCTGAAGAGAAGTGGATGATACTTCTCATCAGAACGCCCAGCTAGTAAAAGTATTAAAAACGCCCCGATGTACGCACATAATACACGCCCACTTGGACTTTTACTTTTAAACACACCCACTTGGACTTTTGCAAGCCTCATTTGCATAACTACAAAAATGGTCATAACTTGGCCAAAAATGCTCGTTTTTTAAAAATAAAAACGTTACTGTAATCTACATTGCAGCGCCTATCTGCTGCAATAGCAGATAGGGGTTGCAAAATCTGGTGACAGAGCCTCTTTAAGGCATTTAGAACCAATAGAGGGGAGCCGTGGCACAATATTACCCACTCCCTGTGTAATGCCCGATTTTCCGCACAGCAAAATCATTATTCAGCGAGTAGAAGGACCTGCCTCCGGTTTATAACCGGGGAACCAGCCTATTAAAATGGAGTTATTTTCACCAGACAAGCAATAGTGTAAAACTATTATTAGCTATTATTAGCATGATTAATAAAAATATTACAAAGGTTGTCTAATATTGGAAACCCCTACCTGTGTTTAAGCACCCGCCAGCCGATCGCAGGCCGCATAAACCAATACATGGGGCGCACTGAGATTAATGGACCATCCGTGTAGGGCATGGATTAGGTGGAACTTCCAGGAGGAGAACTCTTTGTAGCTAATAGATGGGCTCCTGAGCAGGAGACCCCTCCACTATTACAGCTATTTGCCCTAATAGGGCATATGTAAAGGAGTTACGGTATCTCAAGCATACAACTCCCTTAATAATGTATTTTTCATTTCTGGTTTTCTGCGCATACTACACAATAGGTCTGATATCTGTGAGAAGGTTAGATCTCTGTGTCATTATTGTGAAATATGCATATGAAACACATAGTAATACATTACCTGTGAGGGGAGCAGATTTGGAGAGGGTACTGTATGGAGATGCTGGTGAGGGGGCACCCAGTCTTGTTGGAGAAACACACATGGCCATCTCCTCTCGCAAGAGACATCTCTTGGGGTGGTCATGTGGTAGGTCCTCAAGACACTTGTGCAGAGACTGTGTCAATAGATCTAGCCTCTGCCGAGACTCAACAAGGCGAGCCTGCACCTAATCAGCAATGGAAGAAAGCAAAAATATTAGTTCACCTATGAACTTGTGAACTTTCTTTGAAGGCCGTATGTTCTGCCCATTATAGTTAATGGTCGACCATGCGACTAGCCAAAAAAAGGGTCCGTCAGGAGATGAAGTGGTATGGCACTTTCCTAGCACAGAAGTCAGACTCCTGCCGATCAGACATTGGTGGTATATCCTAATTGGTGGTCCATTCTCATTCAGGGCTGCATTCACAATTCTTTAGGCTGCTGAGCTCACATCTCCCAGCAACCCCTACATATTCAATGTCTCTACAGAGCCTCTCTGGTGATTTGTATTCTTGGAATTGTGCTCTTTGCACCAAACACTGTCCAATAATCTTCTGCAAAAGAAATAAAAGCTAACTCTCCCGGGAATGCAGAACAGCGCATTACATTCTAAGAGCTCAGCTAAGCTGTTAGGCATGTGTCTGTCTAAATACAACTGGTTCTAGTTGTAAGCAGAAGGATTGTGAATTCAGCTCCGGATTACAATACAGGCTGTAACTCAGGATCAGTACAAGATAAGTAAAGCAGTGAATTTACAAAGTTACTTAACATTTTATGTATGCTGTTCTCTAAATATTGTTCAAAGATGAACCTATGTTAGAAATAGCTATGTAATATTGAGTAACTTGTGCAAATACTGTTCTTCACTTATCTTAGGCCATATGCACACGCCTGTAGCCGTGTACACGGCCCGTGATTATGGGCACAGACGGCTGCGGAGTGTCATCCGTGGACTGTCCGCAATCACAAACCCTGCACATACAAGATGTGCGTTGCATCTAAGTAGCCCGGACTGGAAATTACTCGTCCTATTTTTTTTTATGCGGTCCGGGCTCCCGGCCAATGCACGGACCGTGGAAACCACAGAATATAATGTGCCTTATACTATCCGCAATTGCGGATATTATGCAGACCGTAATGCACGGTCGTGTGCATGAGGCCTTATTCTGAATAACAGTTACACCTTATATGCTAGTCACAGCCACTGATTCACTGAAAATGCTGCTGATTTCCTGCTAGCTGTCAGGCTGCATAAGCTCACATCTCCCAGCACCTCCTGCTAGTTCAATCTCGGAACAGAGCATGCTCTGCTGTAGTGAATTGTGTGCGCTTTAGCATTACTGTTAGCATTGATATAAAAATAAAAATAGTATATTTCTACTAAGCACTTCGCACTATGACAGCTCTGCTATTCTGTAAGGCTGCCAGCAAAATTTTAATGCCATTTAAAAAAGTGGATATGATGCATAACTCAAGATCCTTTTAATATATGTAAAGCACAGTATGAGTAAGGTTACTAAACATTATATGTAAATTTAAATTTAAATAGTAAAAGGATGTTTTAGTAATTGGATATGCCGAAAAAACATAAGGATAGGATCGAAGAGTGAAATTAGATTGTACTGACGAGAATGTAATATTAATGATATACATAGCGTCTTAAAGGAGATGTTTGGTTTTAAAAACCCTAGGCAAATACTCTATTAGGGAATTATAAATTAATGGGGGGGGGGGTGCAACACTCATGTTCCTCATTTATTCATTAGTGAGACTGTCTACAAAGAGTGTCTCGCTCTGGAGGACCTAGCACATCAATTCATTACATGAACAGCCCATTAATTTCACAATGAGAACTGTGTAATGCTTAACTTCTCCTGCGGTGGCGCTACAGATTAATTAAACACTTGCTTCCAGGCTCCCCAAAAGATTACAACTGATCGCTGTGATCTGTTTTTATTATCAGGGGATCTTTCTAACAAAAAACGAGGATGTGATCTTGGACCTATTTCATTAGTCTTCATTGGTAGGGCTAATGATGGTTCTTTTCATAAGGAAGGCCTAACGTAGTATAGATGAGGGCTGCGTTCTTCTATTTTACCTTGACCAGGTCCATGAATTGTGGTTTTCAGGAATCACTAGGATGTGCGTCAGTAGAGGAGATAATCTAAATACTTGCAATGATCTGGTTCTATGAAAAGAGTTCGATATGTCCGCATATGACTTTATTAAGGCTGAGATCATTTTTCAATCTTATTCTGTGTGGATTTTAGACCAATGATGTAGAATTTTCTCAAGGACACTATTATGGTACCGAAGGGCGTGTAGAGCAGAAAATATATGGGAAGTGGAAACCACATGAAAAGTAATTGCTCGAGTATGGCTCATTAACTTGGGCCCACAGCAATCAAATGGTGGTTCTGAACTTAATGGAAGCTACTTTTGTGGTCAACCACTCATTGTTCACAAGGACCATTTCAATAAAAAGTCTATTATACACACCTCATTGACCGCACTCTTGTCCTGAGCCTTGACACCTCCCAGCATCCTAAGGGCATTTTCTGCTCCTTCAGACACGGCCCGCTCTATCCGATAGTGGTGTCTCAGTTCCTCAATGTGCATTTCAGTGTGCGATAATTCAGAATTGCCTAGGGAAGAAAAGAGAGCATATTACAATTAGACTAAACCTTTGCATAGACTGTATCTTAGAGGGACTATTTATGAATTCCTGACATATTCTGGAGTCCCTAAAACCAACTGATGGGGAGGGGGGTGTCTCAATGCTAGAAAACCCAAGGTAATTTCATGACGGCAGGGACAATGAGTGGATGGGCTCCATCTTCCCTTTGTCTAATGGGTAGGGATGTAAGCAGGAATTGACCTTTCCTATTAACTCAACATGTCCCAGTAGGGAATATGGTTAGGTATAGGTTCTCTAAAGCAAGCAATATATTTAGATCACCTATACCTCTGTAATTATATATGCTATATGGACAAAAGTATGTGGACACCCCTAATTACTGAGTTTAGGTGTTTCAGCCACACCTATTGCCAACAGGTGCATACATTTAGAAAAATACACCAATCAGCCAAAACATTACAACCACTGAAAGGTGAAGTAAATAACATTGATTATCTGGTTACAATAGCACCTGACGAGAGATATATTAGGCAGCAAGTCCGATCCAGCATCTGTGGGATGTGCTGGAAAAACAAGTCAGAACCATGGAGGCCCCACCTCGCAAATTACAGGAGTTAAGGCTCTTTTACATGGGTCAATTATCAGGCAAACAAGTATTCATATGAACGCTCGTTCCCGATCATTGCTCTGTGCAAACAGGGTAACGATCAGATGATGAACGGGAAAACACAAGTTCAATGCTGAACGGGAAAACACTAGTTCAATGCTGAACGGGAAAACACTAGTTCAATGCTGAACGGGAAAACACTAGTTCAATGCTGAACGGGAAAACACTAGTTCAATGCTGATCTGTTCATTTATGCAGCATTAAACATTATCGTTGTCGGCAGCACATCTCCCTGTGTAAACAGGGAGATGTGCTGCCAACATGATGGAAATGTATGGGGATGAACGATCATGGTAACTTGTGAAAGGAGAAAATGATCATTGATCAGTGTTCGTTTTCATGGACCATATTGTGCCGTGTAATAGGAACTTTAAAGGATCTGCTGCTAAGGTCTTGGTGCCCAATTCCACAGGACATCTTCAGAGGTCTTGGGAGTCCATGCCTCGATGGGTCAGAACTGTTTTGGCATGAGAATACTAGGCAGGTGGTTTTAATATTATGGCTAATTGATGTGTGCGTGTGTATGTATATATATATATATATATATATACACATACACATACACAGTATATATCCTAAAATCAAGCAATCAGTCATGCAATCTCAAAAGACAAACATCGGTAGTAGTAGGGGTTGTACTGAAGAGCTTAGTGACTTATGTGGCACTGTTACAAGATTACACTTTTGCCACAAGTCAGTTTATGACGTTTTAGATTTGCTAGATCTGCCCCGGTCACCTGTAAGTGCTATTAATATGAAGTGAAGCGTCTAGGGTAACAACAGCTCAGCCACGAAACTGTAGACCATGCAAACTCACTAAGTGGGGCCGCCTAGTGCTGAAGCACGTGGCAATAAAAATCGCCTATCCTCGGTTATATCACTCACTACAGAGTTTTAAACTGCCTCTGGAAGTGACATCAGCACAAGAACTTGGCATTAGGAGCGTCATGAAATGGGTTTCCATGGTAGAGCAGCTGCACAAAAGTCTAAGATTATCATGCACAATGCCAGGGTTCAGCAGGAGTGGTGTAAAGCACGCTGCCACTGGACTCTGGAGCAGTGGAAACGTGTTCTCTGGAGTGATCGTTCACATTTCACTATCTGGCAGTCTGATGGAGGAATCAGAGTTTGGCAGATGCCAGGAAATCACTTCCTACCAGAATGCATAGCGCTTTTTGTTGAAAAGATACACCAACACTTTTTGGAAAGCATCTTATTACATTCCATACTGACCGAACACCCAAAGTATCTAAAAAAAACACCCTATATTTCTCAACTTTACAAGAATACTTAGTGTAACCCCAGCAGCGGGCCCCGCATCTGCCAGCGGTCCCCGCTGTCGGGTCTCGTGTCTCTCTTGGCACTTTCTGTCTTCTGCGGCTCACGGCCACCGGATCACTAGTATGCGCGCGCTCTGGCCGCCTCTTAAAAGACCAGTGCGCGTGAAATCTAAAGTTACCTAATCACCCCTGCTGTTTCCCAGGACTATTTAAGGCACCTTCTCCATCTCCCAAGTGCCTGAGCAACGTTGTTGCTAACCCTGTGTTAGTCTGCAAAGTTTTCGTAGCCTGTTCCTGAAACCTGTGCCCGTGACTATCCAGCATCCGTGTCCAGTCCAGTATCTGCGTCCAGTGTCCGTCTCAAGTCCAGTGTAGTATCTGCGTCCAGTGTCCGTATCTGCGTCCAGTGTCTGTGACAAGTCCAGTATCTGCGTTGTGTCCGTGACAAGTCCAGTATCTGCGTCCAGTGTCCGTAAAAAGTCCAGTATCTGCATCCAGTGTCCGTGACAAGTCCATTGTTTGCGTTCAGTGCCCAAGTCAAGTCCAGTGTCCGTGATGACTTCAGTATCCGTGTCCGGTGTCCGCGACGGGTCCGGTTTCTGTGTCCAGTGTCCGAGATCAGTTCTGCTTCCGATAATCCAGCGCAAGCCAGGTTCCGATAAACCAGCACAAGCCTGCTTCCAGGTATCCAACAACACCCTGCCATCCAGGTACCATCAACCAGTGACTGTCCTGTACTACTCCGTTATGGCGGAGTAGCCTAGTGGGTTCACTTCCCCAGTGACTTTACACTTAGCGTTTGATAAGGCTCAGTCGGGAAGTGTCAGAAAGGGGTTGAAAAATGTTTCTTGTCAGGGAGGCACATTTCCTCTTACTTGTCACCTTCACCATCTTGCCTGGAGAAACATCATCTTAAGGCTGGTCTCTATTACTTTTGCAAGTTTATATTCACTTTGAGGTGTTGTCTTATTTTGATAACAATTTTCCATATGCCCTATTAGGGCATATGGACGACATAGAGGGGGTTCTTCTATGGTTGCCTGTGATGAGATAACCCCTTTAAGGAAAATGTGCAGAATGGGGACACTATGCTATAAATGTTCACCTTTTTTCTATATAGGGAAACTCTTTTATTCTTTATTTTTTATTCTTCCCTGTAAAATTTGGGGAAAGACCTCAATATGTTAAATAAGTACTAATGATCCTTGCCCATTGCCCATTGAGGAGGTCCAAAGATGGGCAGATGCATCTCCTACCACCAGTGTCATGTCTATGCCAATATCTATATATATATATATATATATATACACATACACGCTGGTTATCTGAGTCCTACTTCAGAATAAACCCAACCCATTGCCAGAAAAGTAAAAAGTCCTTTAATATAGCAGCCCAGAAATTCTTATAGTCTAGCACTTGTTTCTTGCAAGGAACCGTAGGATCATTTGGAAGATCACACTTTTACAGGGGCCAATGACTGGGCAAACAGTGCTCATAAGACCGCTCATTCCCGATCATTGCCCGGTGTAAACAGGACAACAATCAGCCGATGAATGAGCAAACGCTCAGTCATCGGCTGATCATATATCGTTTATGAAGCACAAAATCTTTTTGTTGTTGGCAGCATATCTCCCTGTGTAAACAGGGACATGTGCTGTCGACATGTTGGAAATGTATGGGGACGAGCGATTGTAGTAACGATCGCGTCCCCATACATTACTGATCTGAGCTCCTTGTGAAAGGAGAAAACGAGCGCCAATCAGTGAGACTGTCTCGTTGATCGGCAGTCGTTTTTACCGCCAAAGTCGGCCGGTATAAAAGGGCCCAAAGACTGAGAAGAGATAACCAATCATGAGGAACTTATGTCTAAAAAATGTGAAAGCAGCAGTTATCCATTACCCTCTTGGTTCATTAGTGCACTATTAAAGGAATTTTTTTAATATGTCTAAAAAAAATCTAGAATATTGTATCTACTGTCTCTCGTAATCACTATCCTCTTTCTTCCCCTTACCTGCGACTCCCCCAGATGTCTCCTGGGCTGCCCTGCGGATCTGAGTGCGTAGGATATGGATCTTGGAGTCACTTTCAGATAACATCAGCTGAGCGGCGGAAAGTAGCTTCTTATCCTGTAATACAATGAGACAACGTTTATTAACCAGAGTGATGCACAGGGAAACTGCACACGACTGGGCTAAACTAATAACCCTTGTTTTATGGAGTTGTGCCCACTTGAAGGCAATGTATCATCAAAAAATTATATATTATTTCAATTAGGTTTTTATTATAAATATATTTTTTAAGCATTTTTAGTGCTGTTTTTTTCTTTTGTATCCCGATAAAGAACAAATCTTAAAATATTCCAGTTTTCATACTGGCCAGTAGTCACAATTGGCGGACACTTCCTGCAGCTCACTTGTCAGCTTTGCTATATACAGTGGGACAGCATGAGCAGAGTCATCTCATTATCATTAGAGGGTGGGTGAGTTAATTAGTTCTATTATACTGCTAGAGACCTATATAAATCAGGATAACAACCCTATACACGCACAAATAAGGCTCCCGTGTCACTCCCTGGTCTCTGGGGAATGGGCTGTAGTCCATCACTTCCTGGAGACTGTAATAATCTTATATTTCTTTGTTAATTGGCTCCCATTCATGTCAGCTCCCATAAAGTATACAGACCCTGCTACAGACAATACTGGAAGGAAGTGTGTATCTCCACAATATAGCCACCACCAGGACTGTTTTAAAAAATAAATAGTTACCACATTTTAGGAATAAACACATTATTTATCTTCTACAGACTCATAAAAAAATTAAAAATACCCTAACCCTAATACATTCCCTTAAATAATTGATACATGCAAATCTGATACAATAAACTAAATTTCTCTGACTACAATCCATAACTCCCAACCATCCTGGATTCAGCGGGACAGTCCCGGATTCCAGGCGGTATCCCACTGCCCTGGGCCGCCGGTGGTTTGCCCCGGTGTCAACTGTATTTGCATTTTTAGCATTCACTGCTCAAACATTCACTGCGTGTAGCGGTCGTGAGATGCTCGGCACAGTCAGGCGCGATGCAGTGACGTCATCGCGCCTGTCTGCCCAAGCCACTCATAGTACAGAGCGGAGGGATCTCATCCACCCAGTGTGGGAATGGGGCTAGGTAAGTATTTATTTTATAATTTTTTTATTAGGCTCTATGGGGGCATTATACTGTACGGTGGCACATGCTAAGGGGGCATTATACTTTATGGTGGCAGCTAAGGGGGCATTATACTGTATGGGGCAGCTAACGGTAAATTATACTGTATGGGGGCAGCTAAGGTGGCATTATACTGTATGTGGCAACTATGGGGAATTATACTGTATGTGACAGCTAAGGAGGCATTATACTTTATGGTGACAGCTAAGGTTGCATTATACCGTATGGTGGCAGATATAAGGTATTATACTGTATGGGGCAGCTGTGGTGGCATTAAACTGTATGGGGAAACTGTAGGGACATTATATAGTATGGGGCAGCTATAGGAACATTATACTGTATGGGGCAGCTGTGGGGGAATTATACTGTATGGGGAAATTATGGGGAATTATACTGTATGGGAGCAGCTAAGGGGGCATTATACTGTATGGTGGCAGCAAAGCAGACATTATACTGTATCGTAACAGCTAAGGGGGTATTATACTGTATGGGGCAGCTATTGGGGCATTATACTGTATGGGGGCAGCTATAAGGGCATTATACTGTATGGGGGAAGCTATGGGCCATTATACTTTATGGTGGCAGCTGTGGGGGCATTATACTGTATGGGGGCAAATGTGGGGACATTATACCGTATGGGGCAGCCATAGGAACATTATACTGTATGGGACAGCTATGGGGCATTATACTGTATGGGGGCAGCTATGGGTGCATGATACTGTATGAGAGGATTTGTGTGGGCATTATACTGTATGGGGGCATCTGTGTGGGCATTGTACCGTATGGGGCAGCTATGGGGAATTATACTTTAGGGGGGAATTTGTGTGGGCATTATACTGTATGGGGGCATCTGTGTTGGCTTTATACTGTATGGGTGCATTTATGGGGCATTATACTTTATGGGGCAGTTATGGGGGCATTATACTGTGTGGGGGCAGCTATTTGGCATTATACAGTGTGGAAGGTAATATGGGGTATTATACTGTGTTGGGCAGCTATAGGGGCATTATATTGTGTGGGGGCTCTATGGGGGCATCATACTGTAGGAAGGCACTGTGGGAGCATGATACTGTGTGGGCTGAACTGGGCGTGTATCGGAAGGGATTGGGGAGGGTTAGAGGTGTGGCTTAACGCGCATTGCATCGGTTCTCCCTTTTTGCAATACTTGAATGTTTGGAGGTATGCACAGTCTTATTTTATTTCCTACTTTACGCAAATTCACACGTTGCAGAATTGTTGTGGATTTTAAATTTGGACTCCATACTGAAAATCTGCAGCACTTCACAGTACAATGCTTGTGGAAGAAATATTTAAAAACCCATCCAAATGCAGCGGGGGAAAAATGCGTAGATTTGAGGGCATACTGCGGATTTCAAAATCCGTAGCATTTCAATTCTGTTGCGGATTTGTTGCAAAATTTCACATTGGATTCTACCATTACAATGCATAGGGTGAAATCGACACCAAAATCTGTGTCAAAATTCGCATGTAGCACATGTGGACTTCGACATGGATTCGTTGCAGATCTGCAGTGAAATCCACAGTGAAATAGTGTGTCCTATATGATCTATCTATCTATCTATCTATCTATCTATCTATCTATCTATCTATCTAGTATTGTGAGTTTGTAGGAACGTATAGTAGAACAATTTGAGAAAAATTAATCTTCATTTTATTTCTTTTTTTATTGCTTTTATGTTCAGATTTTCCTGACTGCTCAACATTAAATAGTCATCTGATCTAAACGAAAATGCCACAACTTCCTCCATCTGTATTGCTGCAATGTGCACTGCGTCCCCCACCCTCCAGCATTCTCTCTAGAACTACAAATCATGAACCTGCCCAATCAAAGGCATTTCCCGTCTGTTTCCTCATGTCACATTATACCCTTCCCCTTTATGCAGCCTAAAAATGAAAGCCCAGTGTGGACTGAATTGAGCTATTCATCCTGTGATGTGCATATAGGTCACCATTCTGCATTGTGAATCTGTCCCCGCAAATCCCTTTCTGGCACTGCAACCATTTCTGAAATTGCCTCCAGATATAGACGATCATGTTATAAATGGAGGAAGAACACCAGTCAAAAACTGCCACAAAAACGGCATGTGTGATCCTGGCTTTAACTGTGCCTCCCCTTATAAATTCCCCCTTAAAGGCATTTTCCCAAAATCATAAATGATCGCCTATCCAAAGGTGATAGTTTTCTGATTGCTGTGACCACCACCATTGGGAACTCCACCAATTGTAAGAATGGGGGTCCCAAACCCCCTGTTCCTCCTCACCGCTCGACCCGCAGTGAGGAGGACATTGAATGGAAAAATTGTTTGCAAAAATTGTGCGATAGACCAAAAATATGCATATCAAACGTCATCAAAATGTCCCATTATAACAGGCGAGGCCAAAGATTAAAATCTAGCATGGTAAAAAACAAGAGCTCAATGAGCCAACAAGGAGACAAACAAAAAACTGCAAAAGACATAAAGACAAACACAAACAAACAAACAAACAAACAAACAAACAAACAAACAGAGAGGGGACTAGTAGACAAAGAGGAGACATGAGGGGGTAAAGAGAGGTACAGTAGATCAGCTCGTGGGAGAGTTAAAGGCTATGAACACCTTTGAGGGCTTTTTTTTTAAAATTAATATATTAGTCAGTGAGATTAGTGTAACTTTGTAAATAGTTTTTATTAAATGTTCGTTTTACTTTTGGAGATACAGCTGCTTTGTATTTTCTATAAAGAACAGCTGTATCGTTCGTTTACAATGTTCTAAATTCAAATGTGATAGATTATAGGTGGATCCCGCATGTTAGAGACATGCAAGACCCGAAGACACTGAACCCGTCAGGTCCGCGGGACTGACGGACTCAGTGAATAGCAAACTATACAGCTGTTCTATATAGAGAATACAGAACAGCTATATCTCTAAAAGTAAGGGAGATGTGCTACCGACATGATGGTAATGCATGGGGACAGGCTATCGCATGTAATAGTGCGGTTTTTTATGCGTTTTTTTACATTTTGATGCAGAAATAGGTGCGTTTTTATTCTGCAGATTTTGGTGCGTTCTTTTTAAAACTGGTCAGATATAATTCACAAGCAGAAAAGCAAGATAAATTGACATGCTGTGGATTTTAAAATACGCTCCGAAGGTCAATTTACGTGCAGAAAAAATCTGCAACGTGTAGATGAGATTTCTTGAGGTCTCATTTACTTTGTTGATACTGTATAAGGCCTGATTTACACGAACGTGTGCGTTTTGCGCGCGCAAAAAACGCTGCGTTTTGCGCGCGCAAAAGGCACTTGGCAGCTCCGTGTGTCATCCGTGTATGATGCGCGGCTGCGTGATTTTCGCGCAGCCGCCATCATAGAGATGAGGCTAGTCGACGCCCGTCACTGTCCAAGGTGCTGAAAGAGCTAACTGATCGGCAGTAACTCTTTCAGCACCCTCGACAGTGAATGCCGAACACAATATACACCAACCTGTGAATAAAAAAAGACTTTCATACTTACCAAGAACTTCCTGCTTCCCCCAGTCCGGGCTCCCGGCCGTTGCCTTGGTGACGCGTCCCTCTCTTGTCATCCGGCCCCACCTCCCAGGATGACGCCGCAGTCCATGAGACCGCTGGAGCCTGTGATTGGCTGCAGCCTGTGCTTGGCCTGTGATTGGCTGCAGCTGTCACTTGGACTGAACTGTCGTCCCGGGAGGTCGGACCGGAGTTATCGGTAAGTCAGAACGTCTTTTTTTTTTACAGGTTCATGGATTTTCGGAGCGGAAGTCACTGTCCATGGTGCTGAACCAGTTTAACGCTTTCAGCACCGTGGACAGTGACTGTCTCCTGACGTCGCGTACCCGAACATTTTTTACCGGTTTCGGTCAAAACGAGTTTGGCCGAACCCGGTGAAGTTCGGTGCGCTCATCTCGAATTTGACACTCCGTTTGGATGTTTGTAAACAGAAAAGCACATGGTGCTTTTCTGTTTACATTCAGGAGTTTGACAGCTCTTGCGCGAATCACGCAGTTCGCACGGAAGTGCTTCCGTGCGGCATGCGTGGTTTTCACGCACCCATTGACTTCAATGGGTGCGTGAGTGCGCGAAAAACGCACGATTATAGAACATGTCGTGAGTTTTTTTCTGCGCACACGCGCTGAGCGCAATTCACGCATTGTCTAAACTGCCCCATTGACTAATATAGGTGCGTACGACATGCGTGCAAAGCACGCGCGTCGCACGCGCGTATATTACGTTCGTGTAAATGAGGCCTTATGCTGCGGATTTGCCACATGAAAATCCACGCGGCAAGTCTGCATGTAATACTCATCGTGTGCATTTGGCCTTAGGCCTTCCCAAACAACACCCAGGAGATTAGTCAGAATCTGGAATAATCAATCCGTTACGAAACAACCCTTTTAAGCTTTATTTATATAACCTAAAAAAACTTTTGTCATTTGTACATGTCAGAAATAGTGAGATCCTCAACCAAGCCCTGAATAAAAGGGATCCTAGCTCTAAGTGGTAATTTTTGCCTCCATTTTTTGAGCCAAACCCAAAATTGGACACAAAAGAAAGTTGATGCATCATCCTTCCTTTTTAACTTTCCTTCCTTTTGGATCCACTTCTGGCCTTGGCTCACAAAACTGCACCAAAAACTGCATCAAAACTCTGTGTGTGTGATCCTGGCCGTGCAGATTTTTTTTATAGCTTTTGGTAATGCCGATTGAATTAGACAAGTCATAGCTATGTGATGCCAAATGGGTCCAGATGTTTATTACGTACTGGCAAACCCTTGTTCCAGGAATCAGTGCGGGCCACATATTACTTATATAGCTACATGTCTAAAAATGAGGAACACAAGTAACTTCTGAGGGACTGTAAATATAGATAGATTTGTAAATGGGTCTTGCCGAAGAATAATAGTGACTACAACATTGACTCAACTTTTTATAACGCCACAATCCTGCACAACGCAATTCCCCTGGCTTAACTGGTTTTGGTATGGGGATATATAGACAGGCTTAAAGGCTTTGGGTTTTAACATAGGTCTGGTATAGGTATGGAAAATGTCACCCATACATTTTCTATCTCACTGAACAGGGAAGTAAAAAAAAAAATATTTGGTCTTCTTTAAAAGTGTTCCCCCCATGAGAAAAGTGGGGGATTATTATATTATTTTCAAAATCTTGTTTATTGGATGTCAGGTTTTATGCCTCGAGGCAGGGTGACGGGTCTTTGCAAAGGTCCAGAAAAGTAGACTCTAAACTAGTATTTATTAACGTTCCTAAACAAAGTACCCTCTAAAGAAATAAATTAAATCAAAGTACCCCAAGACTATGATCGTACACTGTGATGCATCTATGAAAAGCACAACTATAAGATCGAATAGGTTTTTGTCAATCAAACCATAAGAAAAAGCCCGATAACCCTATCGACAAATAATTAGCTCCAAAGTCAGCACCAAATGAGGTTGTCTTCTGCTGGACTTTTGGTGCCCATTGTAGTGTCAGAGCCTGGCCCAACATACTCTGGTACTGTGGGGGGCAAGTCGGACCCTGCCTATGATGCTATCTAGTCATCCATAACAAAACATCACCTCAACCGTAGTCGCGTTTCTGCGGTTTTGTCATTTAAAGTGGTATTTCCATTGTTGAGTCTTAGGGCATATGCTAGTAATATGGCATCACTTACTATGGTGACAAGCCCTTTAACCTTTATATTGTAAATCTTCTCTCATATCCCACTCTTCACTTCACCAACATTGTCTTTCTTCTCTTGCACCAATTGTGACCTACCGAAGCCCATAAACAGTCCTCTGCAATGAAGTCGTTCTGACCAGACACTTATACCCTATTCCTACCTTGACTGAGCCATTACTGTACATCTGGATCATATTTTCTGCTCCATGTCTCACTCTCATCTCGATACCCAAATGGCGTTCTAATCGGGACACACGAGCTTGCTGGGCCTGGTAGTGGACACCTGAGGAAAGTGGGTTAACTGAAAGAAAAGAACAAAGAAAATAATAATAGATGGTTAATATGGGCCGTAGAGAGGCTGGATTTTAACATGTCTGATTGTTGTTTTTTACGAGGGGACATGCTGCAGTATATGTGTCTGGCAGCCATTTAAACCTCTCCCCCCCCCCCCTTTGAAATAACATGCGCATTGAACATGCATACTTATGGGGCAGTCAGAGAAGAAAGCCAATATATAGACAGAATTTAACATCCTTATCACATCTTCTGAATACCCATAGCATTACCTGACTTTGGGTTTGGTGATGTAGGAGAGACATCAAGTTCTTCCAGTCCCTGTTTCAAGCTATCCAGTCTTCTCTCACATGTTCTAAGCATGGTCTCTACATGTCCCAAGTTCTTGCGTTCTGTGGTTGCTCTTAGGAGCCTCTCTGCTCCCTCCTTAATCCTCAGCTCCCTGCAGATTTCCCTGCGCAGACGATCTCTCTCATCCTCCAATCCCTGTTGATCCCCTTTGTCACAATCCATGCCTGGCAGATCTCCACCATCTATGCCCTGGAGCTCCTCACTCTGATCTCCAACACTGGACCTTCCTTCTCTCGCTGCAAGCATCCTACCTCTGTCTCTGGGCCCCTGTTCCATCTTGTCACTGCATGGAGAACAGATATTAACCTGTAGAAAATAAATAGTAGAGGTTAATAGGTATATAATCTCACAGATAACTAGTTAAGGAGCAATTAAATATGATCAGGGTTGGCATTCTGTATAGTAGATGCTGGTGTAAAGTGGAAAGGTCATTGACCCGATAACACAATAATGGAGAATTACATACAGACGCCACTGTGGCATTATCTACCAGTGGGGGTGTGACACTATCTACAGAGGGCACTGTGGCATTATCTACAGAGGGCTGTGTGGCACTACCTACAGGGGGCTGTGTGGCACTACCTACAGGGGGCTGTGTGGCACTACATACAGGGTGCTGTGTGGCTCTACCTACAGGGGGCTGTGTGGCACTACCTACAGTGGGCTGTGTGGCACTACATACAGGGTGCTGTGTGGCTCTACCTACAGGGGGCTGTGTGGCTGTATTTACAGAGGGCACTGTGGCAACATCTACAGAGGGCACTGTGGCACTAACTAGAAAGGGGGCGGAAAAACGGCTGAAAAATCGGAAGCAGAACGCCTCCAAACATCTGCCCATTGATTTCAATGGGAAATATGGCGTCCTGTTCCGACGGGGCGTTTTTTTACATGGCCGTTTCGAAAAAATACGGCCGCAAAAAAGAAGTGCATTTTACTTCTTGAACCGTTTTTGGAGACGTTTTTCATTGACCCTATAGAAAATGAGCTCCACAAACTACCTACAGGGGGCTGTGTGGCACTATCTACAGGGGGCTGTGTGGCACTACCTACAGGGGGCTGTGTGGCACTACCTACAGGGGGCTGTGTGGCTCTATTTACAGGGGGGCTGTGTGGCACTATCTACAGATGGCACTGTGGCAACATCTACAAAGGGCACTTTGGCACTAACTAGAAAGGGGGCTGAAAAACGGCCGAAAAAAATCGGAAGCAGAACGCCTCCAAACATCTGCCCATTGATTTCAATGGGAAATATGGCGTTCTGTTCCGACAGGGCGTTTTTTTTAACGTAGCTGTTTCGAGAAAAAAACGGCCGCAAAAAAGAAGTGCATTTCACTTCTTGAGCCGTTTTTGGAGCCGTTCTTCATTGACTCTATAGAAAAACAGCTCCAAAAACGCCCGTAAAAAACGCAGCGAAAAACGCGAGTTGCTTACAAAACGTCTGAAAATCAGGAGCTGTTTTCCCTTGAAAACAGCTCCGTATTTTCAGACGTTTTTGCTAAGCGTGTGAACATAGCGTCATGGTAGCACAGTACCAATCCAGTTTTGATCTAAACAGCTGAATCATTGGAGACAAACTGGTTACTAGGTAAACACTGCCTCACAGCAACAGTCTTCTATTGTGGGTTGTCAGGCACCACGTTCCTAGCAACCAGTCTATCTCAGGATAGGAGTTAATAGGACGTGAACCATATAATAAATGATCCTATTGCTATTCTGAGGGTTCACAGATATATATGTGACTGTTTCTAAAGACTTTTGGAGCTCGAGATATGTAACATAAAGTAACGACTGCTGGGAAGCCATTTCAGGGAAACATTACAATCACTTCCTCCCCAGCCCGAAATAGCTGATTACAGAGACAATCGATTCCTTTCAACAGCACGCAAATGCAGATAAAATGGCTTTACGTTTACTGTCCCTTTAACACCAAAGTACAATGATGTCCAATTAGATTGCTGACAGGAAGTCTGTTGTCTGTCGACCAACCTCATCTTCAATGTCCGTTATTAACCACTTCATGACCAGCGCCACTAAACCTAATGTCCACAGCTTATAAAACCACACCAGCGTTGTAATTTAAGCTATTTTATTATTAGTTATTTATAATAATTCTTTTTTAGTTATACCTATGTATGTAAATATTGTGTGATGGGAAAACCCCTTTACAATTTTTAGATGTATAAGAAAAAGAACTCTAAGGCCCAGTTCATGAAGGACATTTGTGATCCGGTGTGGTATTGTACCTATACTTTATCATCACAGACAGATGTTACATGTAAAGTAATGAGGGACTATGGATATACATTCACAGTGAACATCAGTATTTTCCATGCCGCACCACATTTCTAATAGAAAAAAGGTCATTTTTGGGTCTCAGCATCTTTCAAAAATTTTATTACATAACAAAAATTGTCCTTTTCATTAAAATGTGCAGTTTTTGGGACTCTTGGGTTTCCTAGTTGCACTTATTGTCCATGTGTGACTCACCCGTTGGTTTTGGGAGATTTGACATCAAAACGGATCCCCGGTGATAATATGGCCGATCATATAATCACCAGTAAAGAAACATGACACAGAAGACCTCATTCTCTAGGTTCAGCATTTTGTTATGTCTATTGCTATTAAAGGGTTTTTTCAGGCAGTTGCGGTATACGTTTTTTAGGTGCCCAAGGCCCCTCTTGGTGCCTACAGTTCAGCCTGCTAGCTGTGGAATGGATATTCATTCATTTACTTGATCCCTGTTATTTACTGGTTTTCCACCAATTCCTAGTGTTCTTATTTATACATGGTAAAACGGATTGGTATATAAATTGATCTTTTCAATGGCGCTCAAGGCGACTGCTTACTTCATCTACACCTTGTCCCGTATTCAGGAAAACACATTGATGACCTATCTGTATTTACAGCTGTGTCTGGTACTGCTACTCAGCCCTATCCAACAAACAGGGGTCCGGGACAGTGAGATAAAGAGAAACATTCGCAGGGTTCACTGGAAAGCTGGTGGTCACTGGTAATCTAAATAGCAGCTGCTTTGCAGGGTTAGAATTAAGGGGTTTGTTTTTGTGACCCTGCAATGTACTTAATTGGGAAAGAAAATCACTAGTGACTACCGGTGACCACTAGATCTGTATCTCAGCCTACTATACCTTTGTGAGTGTGACATGAGGAGAAAGATGGATATTGTGATTAAAGGGGTAGTCCGCTTTCAGCAAACTAAAGTAAGTAAACTTTTTAAAAACTTGTGACATGTCATAGTGACAGGTCAGAAGTTTTGATCGGTGGGGGTTCGAGCACTGAGACCCCCACTGATTTCTAAAACGAAGCGTCAGAAGTGCTCGGGTGAGCGCTGTGCCACTTTGTTTCTGATCGGCTTTCCTCGGAAAGCAAAGTGAGCTGTGTACGGGCTCAATAGAAAGCCTATGAGTTCATACACCACTTGCTCGGCGTTCCCAGGAAAGCAGATCAAAACCAAAGCGGCACAGCGCTCACCCGAGCACTTCTGACGCTTCGTTTTAGTGATCGGTAGGCATCTCAGTGCTCAGACCTCCATCGATCCAAACTTCTGGCATGTCATGTTATGACAAGTCAAAAGTTTTTCAAAAGTTTAAAGTGATAATAACATTTTCCAAATACTTTGTGTATTAGGACGCACTGGACCATAAGACGCACCCATAAATTGTAATAAAAGAGGATTGAAAAAAAAAAAGGTTTTGCCTTTAACTGTACATTTCCTGGGTAATATTGAGACAGGGTACCAAAGTGCCCCAATACAATGCCTACCACAGTGCCCTAATACAATGCCTACCACAGTGCCCTAATACAATGCCTACCACAGTGCCCTAATACAACGCCTACCACAGTGCCCCCATACAATGCCTACCACAGTGCTCCATAACGATGCCAGCCAGTGCCCCATAACGATGCCAGCCAGTGCCCCATAACAATGCCAGCCACAGTACCCCATAACAATGTCAGACACAGAAATACAAGATATTGGCAGCTATAAGTGCTCTCACCCTCCCCTGAACTCACCAGACATCAGAGGTGTGGAGAGGCAGGGGTTAACGGTGTTGAATCTGCTCTTCTTGCTCTGTACATAGGAGGGGGCGTGGCTACAAAGGTCCTTGCAGATCAGTAGCTGCCCAGATTACTGTGCTGTGTGTATTAATGTTGGGGTGTTATTTGCTCACTGAACAGTGAGATGACAGAACTCTGTGTGTAAAATGTGACTGTTCAGTGAGCAGATAACACAGAGATCTTTTACACACAGCACAGGACATGCTGCTGCCATTACACTGCACTGCAAGGACCTTTGAATCACAGAGCTTAGTCTAGGCCCCATGAACATGACCGTAAAAAACTCAGTTTTTGCGGACCGCAATTGCCGTCTGCAAAAACTGACCCATTCACTTCCATTGAACATGGACATTTTTCCGTATCGCTACGGATGGGTGTCCGTGCCGTGGAAATGTTCAGAAAATTATGGAACATGTCCGTTCTTTTGCATTTTGCGTGCCGCAGTGCTCCCATATTTTGTATGGGAGCACGGCCCAAAAATGCAGGTAGCAGTCGGCGGTGGGCCGTGTTTATGGGCACAGCCGTGTGCATAGGGCCGCACACAGTGGCATCTGTTTGCCTTCAGGACATAAAACAGCAGGAGATTACAGCACAGATTATAAGATTTAGGCCTCATGCACACGACCGTAGCCATGTGCATGCCCGTGATTTTCGGGTCGGCCGGCAGCGGACTGTCAGCCGCCCGCAAATCGCGGGCAATGCACATGGCGCGGCCATTATTTTCAATGAGCCCGGACCGCAGAAGACGGCCGTAATAAGACATGTCCGTTCTTTCTGCGGTGCGGGCTCCCGGGCCATGCACAGACCGTAAAAACTACGGTCGTGTGCATGGGGCCTATAACTGCGTTTTATAGTCCAGAAAATACGGTAATTCCTCATTCAATATCTCTGCTAATTTTAGTAGGAACACTCATTGTTTCCTTCCTGTGGATAAAATTCTGTCCATGGTCATGTGATGGACATACAGGTGCTGGAATCGTTAGAAGACACAGCTCTGATACACATACTGTAAATGACAACAAGCAGAGCTCTTGAAAAAAATTAGGAATTAATACAGAAAGTATATAATAACATTCATTTGCTAAAACCGGAAAAAAAAACTTTAATTGTAGTCACACCCAGAAGGGTAACTTGATGCTCCTGGGTCCCAATGCAAAATCTGTATCAGAGCCCCCAACTATGATGCACTATTTAGGCCTTATTCACACGAGCGTATTTCATGTCCGTGTTACGCGCGTTAAAACAACGGACCTATGCAAGTCAATGGGGACATTCAGTGTTTTTCACGCAGCGTGTTTTCCGCTGATTCAGGCCTCATTTACACGAGCGTGTGCGTTTTGCGCGCGCAAAAAACGCTGCGTTTTGCGCGCGCAAAAGGCACTTGGCAGGTCCGTGTGTCATCCGTGTATGATGCTCGGCTGCGTGATTTTCGCGCAGCCGCCATCATAGAGATGAGGCTAGTCGACGCCCGTCACTGTCCAAGGTGCTGAAAGAGTTAACTGATCGGCAGTAACTATTTCAGCACCCTCGACAGTGAATGCCGAACACAATATACACCAACCTGTGAATAAAAAAAGACTTTCATACTTACCAAGAACTTCCTGCTTCCCCCAGTCCGGGCTCCCGGCCGTTGCCTTGGTGACGCGTCCCTCTCTTGTCATCCGGCCCCACCTCCCAGGATGACGCCGCAGTCCATGAGACCGCTGCAGCCTGTGATTGGCTGCAGCCTGTGCTTGGCCTGTGATTGGCTGCAGCTGTCACTTGGACTTTACTGTCATCCCGGGAGTTCGGACCGGAGTTATCGGTAAGTCAGAACGTCTTTTTTTTTTTACAGGTTCATGGATTTTCGGAGCGGAAGTCACTGTCCATGGTGCTGAACCAGTTTAACGCTTTCAGCACCGTGGACAGTGACTGTCTCCTGACGTCGCGTACCCGAACATTTTTTACCGGTTTCGGTCAAAACGAGTTTGGCCGAACCCGGTAAAGTTCGGTGCGCTCATCTCGAATTTGACACTCCGTTTGGATGTTTGTAACCAGAAAAGCACGTGGTGCTTTTCTGTTTACATTCATCCTTTTGACAGCTCTTGCGTGATTTTCGCGCATGCAACGCAGGACCGTCAGTGTGGCATGCGTTGTTTTCACGCACCCATTGAAGTCAATGGGTGCGTGTTGCGTGAAAAACGCAAGAATATAGAACATGTCGTGAGTTTTACGCAACGCACTCACGCAGCGCAAAATTCACGCATCGTCTAAACAGCCCCATAGACTATTATAGGTGCGTACGACACGCGTGAAAAGCACGCGCGTCGCACGCGCGTATAATACGCTCGTGTAAATGAGGCCTCAAACTCATTGCATGTCCTATACTTGTGCGTTTTTGCGCATCACACACCCATTGAAGTCAATGTGTGCTGGAAAATCACAGACAACACACGGACGCCACACAGAACTGCAACGCAGGAAAAACGCAGCGTTTTTTACGCGTGCAACTCGGACACGTTCGTGTGAATAAGGCCTTCGAGTAATGGATTCCTTATATGGGTCAAAAGGAGCTTTGGGCCCCTTCAGGCTCCAGAGCCTGGGTGCACGGCAACCTCTGCACCTTTTTTTACTACATGAGGTGTGTTGCTCCAAGTTATGGCTACATCCCAGGTGCAGTAATTTCAGAAGCTGATATGGTTGTGGCTTTGCTATGAATGACAGCAGTAGCGTGATCTCACGAGATCACGCTGTGCAGCGATTAAGTCCCACACAAACTTTACCGAAGTGTCGGTATTGTGAATAGACATCGCGTCCTGGCTGGAGGTGATGTCTATTCACTGTGAAGACACTTCAGTAAAGTTAGGGTATGTTCACACAAGGGAAAACAGCTCCTAATTTTCTTACGTTTTTTAAGCCACTCGCGATTTTCGATGTGTTTGTCGCTGCGTTTTTTTTACGGCCGTATTTGGAGTTTTTCTCGATAGAGTCAATGAAAAACGTCTCCAAAAACGTCCCAAGAAGTGACCTGCATTTCTTTTTCGCGGCCGTTTTTTTACGCGTAAAAAAACGCTGCAAAAAATGCTCCGTCGGAACAGAACGACGTTGAAATCAATGGGCAGATGTTTGGAGGCGTTCTGCTCCCGACTTTTCAGCCGTTTACGGCCCGAAAAACTGCCTAAAATAGGCAGTGTGAACATACCCTTACTGTGGGTGTATGTGACAGCACAGCGAGATCAGGCTGTGCTAAGTACAAATGGACATGAATGGAGAGAACTGTATGACGCTGATTGGTCACTGATTGGTCAGCGTCATACACTTCTCTTTACAACGCCCACTTGGTCAAAAGTTAAAAATGCCCAGTTGAACATTAAGAAAGTAATTAGCATAAATTTAAAATTCCTCATAACTTCCTCAAAAATGATCGTTTTTCAAAATAAAAACCACTGTTCTTATCTACATTACAGCACCGATCAGATTATGTAGAGAGATAGGGCACTTATAATCTGGTGACAGAGCCTCTTTAAAGAGGCTCTGTCACCACATTATGAGTGGCCTATATTGTACATGATGTGATCGGCGCTGTAATGTAGATAACAACAGTGGTTTTTATTTAGAAACACGATAATTTTTGACGGAGTTATGACTTATAATAGCTTTATGCTAATGACTTTCTTAATGGACAACTGGGCGTGTTTTACTTTTTGACCAAGTGGGCGTTGTACAGAGGAGTGTATGACGCTGACCAATCAGTGAGCAATCAGCATCATACATTTCTCTCCATTCATTTACTCTGCACATAGCGATATAGATATATCGCTATGTGCAGCCACATACACAAACACGAACATTACTGCAGTGTCCTGACAATGAATATACATTACCTCCAGCCAGGACGTGATGTGTATTCAGCATCCTGACCACTTCTCTGCACTTCTCTGTGATTTACAGCATAGCAGGCGTAGTCTCGCGAGATTATGCTGTAAGCTGTCATTTGCAGTGAGATCTCGCTGTGCTGTGCTGTAAATCACAGAGAAGTGCAGAGAAGTGGTCAGGATTCTGAATAGACATCACGTCCTGGCTGGAGGTAATGTATATTCATTGTCAGGACACTGCAGTAACGTTAGTGTTTGTGTATGTGGCTGCACATAGCGATATAGCTATATCGCTAGTGCAGTGTAAATAACTGGAAAGAAGTGTATGACGCTGATTGGTCACTGATTGGTCAGCGTCATACACTCCTCTGTACAACGCCCACTTGGCCAAAAAGTAAAACACGCCCAGTTGTCCATTGGGAAACTCATTAGCATAAATCTAATATAGGTCATAACTCTGTCAAAAATGATAGTTTTCTAAATAAAAAACACTGCTGTAATCTACATTACAGCACCGATCACCTCATGTACAATATAGGCCACTTATAATGTGGTGACAGAGCCTCTTTAAATGCAGCAGGCAAATGCGATCGCTTAATTTAAGAGGTTTGCAGCTCATCGCCCACCCGGCAAAACGGCAACAAAGTTATCGGGGTGCCGGTGGCTGCAAAGCCAACCAGAGGCCTAATACTGGCCTCCCAGTCTGCCTATTACAGATGCCTTCAAGGCCTCGCCCGGAGGTGGGGCTTAAAAGGCTTCTGATGGTGCCGGCAAGATGGAGCCAGCTCAGGAGCTGAGCCGGCGTCATCAGCGGTGGATGTCAACTGTATGTTACAGCTGACATCCACCTGTAACAGCAGGAGCTAGCTACGATCCCTGCCATTAACCCCTTCGATGCAGCGATCGAAAGCTTTTGCTGCATCTTAGAGGTTGGTAGCAGATCGGCAGCCCTGCCATGCGATTGCAGGCCTGCCGACTGCTGCTATGGCCTAACAATGGCCTCCTGCTCTGCCATTACAGAAGCCAATTATGCCCCGCCTGGAGGCGAAGCCTAATCGGCTTGCTGTCTGTGAACGACTGACAGATCTAATACATTGCACTACACTGGTAGTGCAATGTATTAGAAATTAAATCAGACTGTTGGATCTTCAAGTTCCCTAGTGGGACTAAAGAAAAGTGTAAAAACAAGTGTAAAAAAATGTGTAAAAAAAGTTGTACAAAATATAATAAAAGTTTCAAGTAATGAAATAAAACACAATCGCCCTTTTTCCCTTATCAAGTTCTTTATTATTGAAAAAATAAATAAACCATACGTATTTGGTATCTCCGCATCCGTAACAGCCTGTACTATAAAAATATTATGTTGTTTATTCCACAGTGAATGGCGTAAAAAAAAAGTTAAAAACAATGCCAGAATTTCTGTTTTTTTGGTCACTTTGCCCTACAAAATTGGAATAAAAAGTGATCAAAAAGTCGCACGTATCCAAAAACGGTACCGATAAAAACTATAGCTCGTCTCGCAAAAAACAAGCCCTCATACAGCTCCGTCGACAAAAAAATGTAAAAGTTACGTTTCTCACAACTTGGCGACAGAAAAAATACATTCTTTTTACAAAAGTATTTTTATTGTGCAAAAAATTGTAAAACATAAAAAAGTGCTATAAATTAGGTATCGCCGGAATCGTACTGTCCTGCAGAATAAAGTTAACATATAATGTATAACACATGGTGAATGCTGTATAAAAAAAACCTAAACAATGCCAGAATTGTTGTTCTTTGGTCACCTTGCCTCTCAAAAAATAGGATAAAAAGTGATCAAAAAGTCGCATGTACCCCAAAATGGTACCAATAATAACCACAGCTCGTCCCGTAAAAAAACGGCCCTCATACCACTAAATCTATGATAAAATAAAATAAGTTAAGGCTCTAATAAGTCAGGAAATAAAACATATGCAGTTGTG
Source organism: Rhinoderma darwinii (assembly GCF_050947455.1). Taxonomy (NCBI): domain Eukaryota; kingdom Metazoa; phylum Chordata; class Amphibia; order Anura; family Rhinodermatidae; genus Rhinoderma; species Rhinoderma darwinii. The sequence continues at coordinate 373,270,251 of NC_134689.1, forward strand.
CAGGCCCGAGGGGACCATTTCTTCTGTTTTAAGAGGCGATTTATCAGGGCATTAAAATTATGGAACCAGGAAGGGAAGGGGGGCTCAAACATATCTGCTGGAAGCGACGGTGCCCGTATTATATCAGGACAACACTTCCCAGTAAAATTCTCCAAATTGCAAATGTGTAGAGTGTGTAAAAAAAGGGGGATAAGGAAGGACATACATCAGTGCGACACCGGCCTGTGCAGAAAGGATCAATCACAGCGTAACACACATCTATGGATTATTTTATTGTTTGTTTTTTTTACCCCATTATTATACCACCTGACTATGCCCCTGATATACTCTGCCCAGCTTACATATGCCCCACATTATAAACTGAAATATCAGAAAAACTCCAAACAAAACTACTATCAAGCAAATCCATGCTCCAAAAGCCAAATGGCGCTACCTCCCTTCTGAGCCCTAAAATGTCCCCAAAAAGCAGTTTACCTCCACATATATGGCATCACCATACCCAGGAGAACCCTTTTAACAATCCACATGTGGGATATTTCTAAAAACGGCATAATCTGGGCAATAAATATTAAGTTACGTTTCTCTGGTAAAACATTCTGTGTTACAGAAAAAAAATGGATCAAAACGTAAAAAGGGATTAAAAATTTGTACATTTCACCTCCACTTGCTTTAATTCCAGTGAAATGCCTAAAGGGTTAAGAAACTTTCTATAAATGCTGTTTTGAATACTTTGAGGGGTGCAGTGTTTAAAATCGGGTGACTAATGGGGGTTTGTATTGTATAGGCCCCTCAAAGCCACGTCACAACTGAACTGGTCCCTGTAAAAACAGCCTTTTGAAATTTTCTTGAAAATGTGAGAAATTGCTGCTAACGTTCTAAGCCTTGTATCATCCTTGAAAAATAAAAGGATGTTCAAAAAACTATGCAAACATAAAGTAGACATGTGGGAAATGTTAATTAGCAACTATGTTGTTTGGTAATATTATCTGTCTTACAAGAAGATACATTTAAATTTAGAAAAATGCAAATTTTTGTAATTTGTCGCTACATTTTGGTGTTTTTCACAATTAAATACTGAATGTATCGATGAAATTTTACCACTACAATGTGTCACGAGAAAACAATCACAGAATCGTTGGATATGTAAAAGCATTCCAAAGTTATTACCACATAAAGTGACGTCAGATTTGAAAAATGACACTCTGTCAGGAAGGACAAAAGTAGCTGCAGCGGGAAGGGGTTAAAAGAGAGCATAAAATGCATTAATTGAAGAAACCAACCAATGTATTCCCCATGGCACTTAAAGAACTCCCATGAAATTTTTTATTTATTTGTCTGTTTTTAATGGGGATCTCGCACATGTAATTTATATTTATTTGCTCACTGATAGTCTATTATACAAAATGCAAGCTCCGTTCGTCTCTCTCATTTGGTCACTTGATCTGAAAACTGACTCGCCGATTCACACAATAATAAATATAAATATAATTTACATGTGCAAGATGCCCACTAACCACTTCACGACTGCCATGCGGCTATATACGTTCCAACTGCAGATGCCCCGTGCAGTTGTCACGTGTATAAAGGTTGACAGCCTTGAACAGGGTTTAATGAGTGCAGGTCTGCTTCAGTGTGAGCAGCGCTGCACTCTCATGTCTGCCGTGGCTTTAAGAGCCCCGGACTACACCCCCCCCCCTGTAGATAGCGCAAAACCCTATGCAGATAGCGCCACCTAAGCTCTATCTAGAAGCGGAATCCCTGGCCTAGAGGGAGCCCCTGATGTCCCTCCATAGCCGCTGTAAATAGTGCCCTCCCCTGTAGATAGCAACACCCCCTGTAGATAGCATTGAACCCCCTACCCCTGTAGAAAGCGCCACCTAGACTCCCACTAGGAGCGGAATCCCCAGTGTCAGATCGCTCTGTGCTGGGGATTCCGCTTCTAGAGAGAGCCCCTGACGTCACTGTCCATTTGAACAGGGACGTCAGGGGCTTTCTCTAGGAGCGGAATCCCCGGCCGACACTCTGACGGGGCATTCCGCTACTGGAGAAGCACCTGGCGTCACTATCCATATATGGACAGTGACGTCGGCGGCTCTCTCCAGTAGCGTAATCCCCGATGTCAGATTGCTCTGTGCCGGGGATTCCGCTACTGGAGAAGCCCCTGGTGTCACTATCCATATATGGACAGTGACGTCAGGGGCTACTCCTGGAGCGGAATCCCCGGCCACAGCACTGCCGATGCTGACGCAGGGGATTCCACTTTTAGGTTATGTTCACACGCAGTGTTTTCAGGCGTAATTAGGGCGTTTTACGCCTCGAATTACGCCTGAAAAAACGCCCCTAATACGCCTCCAAACATCTGCCCATTGCTTTCAATGGGAATTACGATGTTCTGTTCCCACGAGCCTTTATTTTACGCGTCGCTGTCAAAATACGCGAGTTGCTCAAAAAACGTCTGAAAATCAGGTTCTGTTTTCCCTTGAAAACAGCTCCGTATTTTCAGACGTTTTTTGTTAAGCGTGTGAACATACCCTTAGAGTTAGCCACTAACTTCACTGTCCATATATGGACAGAGACATCAGGGGCTCCCTCTAGGAGTAGAATCCACCCCCATTGCAGGGGGTGGTGCTATCTGCAGGGGGGATGGTGCTATCTACAGGGGGTGGTGCAATATGCAGGGGGTGGCACTATCTACAGGGGTGTCGTGCTGTCCACAGGGGGTGCTATATACAGGGGGTGTGGTACTATCTGCAGGGGGGATGGTGCTATCTAAAGGTTGTGGCGCTATATGCAGGGGGTGGTACTATCTACAGGGGGTGTGGTGATGTCTACAGGGGGTGCTATATACAGGGGGTGTGGCACTATTTACATGGGCACTGTGGCATTATATGGGCACTACCTACAGGGGACACTGGCGCTATATACATGGGCACTGTGTGTGGCACTATGTGGGCACTATCTACAGTAGTAACTGTGGCCCTATGTGGGCACTGGCACTATCTACAGTGGTATTGCGTCACTATCTACATGGGCACTGTGGTGTTTTCAGGTGGCGGGGACAAAAAAAACCTTAACAAATAAAATTCATCCATTTTTTCAACGTCCATGAAAAACGGATGGCAAATGGCGGTGAAAAACGGTCAGACGGTTTGGAAATGGATTCAAATTTTGAGACACATTGATGCAAAACAGCCATGAAAAACTGACAGTTGATCCGTTGTTTACTGCCCTTTTTTTCACGTCGTGTGAATATAGCGTTATAGCCCTTTTATCCGCTCACAGCGATCCAGGGTGACAGTGTATATATACAATATAGCGATCATATATATAGTGTATATATACAATATAGCGTTCAATAGCGATCGAGGCTTCTTAGGGGTTAAACCACCATCGACGGACTGCTACATGATAGCGGGCAGGTATGGTTGCTATGGCAATTGGACGCATAATGATGCCATCTATGGAAGCCTAGTGGGTCCTGACAAAGTCAGGACCCACTATGCTTGCTGTCAGCGAGTAGCTGACAGCTCTAATACACTGCACTACGCATGTATTGCAGTGTATTAGAATAGCGATCAGGGCCTCCTGCCCTCAAGTCCACTAGTGGGACAAAGTAATAAAGTAAAAAAAAATAAGAAAATAAACGTTTTAAAAGTAATAAAAGTAAAAATCCCCCTTTTTCCCTCATCAGTCCTTTATATTTAATAAAAATAAATAAACAAATAAACGATACATAGTTGGTATCGCCGCATCCGTACCGGCCTGAACAACAAAATTATTTCGTTATTTCCGCGCGGTGTACGCAATAAAAGAAAATAATAATAAACCATACCAGAATCACAATTGTTTGGTCACTTCAGCTCCCAAAAAATGGAATAAAAAGAGATCAAAAAGTTACATGCACCCCATGAAAACTACAATGAATTCCTCAAGGGGTCTAGTTTCCAAAATAGGGTCACTTTTGGGGGTTTCCACTGTTTTGGCACCACAAGACCTCTTCAAACCGGACATGGTGCCTAATAAAAAGGAGGCCTCAAAATCGACTATGTGCTCCTTTGCTTCGGAGGCCGGTGCTTCAGTCCATTACCGCACTAGGGCCACATGTGGGATATTTCTCAAAACTGAAGAACCTGGGAAATAAATATTGAGTTGCGTTTCTCTGGTAAAACCTTCTGTTTTATAGAAAAAAAATGGAATAAAAAGGATTTTCTGACAAAAAAAGGAAATATGTAAATTTCACCTTTAAATTCCTGTGAAACACCTAAATGGTTAAAAAAAACTTTCTAAATGCTGTTGTGAATACTTTGAGGGGTCTAGTTTATAAAATGGGGTGTTTGATAGGGGTTTCTAATATATAGGCCCCTCAAAGCAACTTCAGAACTGAATTGTAACCTAAAAAAAATAAAAATGAGGCAATTCTTCGCTTCTTACATTATGCTGATAATAAGAAGTGCCCACCCCGAGATGACCCCAGTTTTGACCGTTTGTATAAACTGAGACCCCTATTAGACCATTTCAGTGCCCGGTTTTCCCAAGCATACACCCCCGAGAAGTGTATTTCTATTGATGAGCCCTTGGTAGATTTTAAAGTGAGGCTTCAATTCCGCCAGTTCCTGCCGAGTAAGAGGGCAAGGTATGGCGTGAAGATGTATAAGCTGTGCGAGAGTGCATCAGGGTATACTTACAAATTTAGGATATATGAAGGGAAGGACACCAGTATTCAGCCCCCAGAATGCCCCCCCTTACTGGGAGTTAATGCAAAAATTGTGTGGGATTTGGTGCACCCACTGCTGGACCAGGGTTACCACCTCTACCTGGATAATTGTTATACCAGCGTCCCACTCTTCAAGTGCCTCGCTTCCAGAAGTCCTTCGGCATGCGGCACTGCTAGAAGAAATCTGAGAGCCTCCCTATGACTCTGCTTGGGCAAACAAGAAGGGGTGAGAGCAGGGCACAATCTAGCAGCAACATATTGTGTGTCAAGTACAAGGACAAGAGAGATGTCCTTGTATTGACAATACATGGCCACACCAGTACCCATGTACCAGGACGAGGTACCATTTCAGAGACCCCCAAACCAGACTGCATCCTGGACTACAATAGGTACATGGGAGGGGTGGACTTGTCAGATCAAGTCCTGAAGCCCTACAGCGCCATGCGGTGTGGTATAAGAAGCTGGCCGTGCACATCATACAGATGGCTTTGTACAATGTGTACGTGCTAAGTTCGAGGGGAACTTTCCTGGAATTTCAAGAGGTGGTTATAAAGAACCTAATCTTTAGGGACCAGGAAGGGGGGGGGGCACCAAGTACTTCTGGAAGCGAGGCCACACGCATCGTACAAGGGCAACACTTTCCAGGAGAAGTTCCCCAAACTGGCAAGAAGGGAAAAAGTCAAAATAGGTGCAAAGTCTGCTATAAGAGTGGGATAAGGAAGGACACAATATATGAATGTGTCACGTGTCCCGAAAAACCAGGGCTCTGTATGAAAGAGTGTTTAAAAATTGATCATACATCCCTTGGTTTTTAATCTACCCCAGTTTTACTTACCCTGATGCACTCCGCACAGCTTATCCCCCTCATCTTTCCCTTCTGAGCCCTGCTGTGTGCCCAGACAGTTGTTAACAGCCACATGTTGGGTATTGCCGTACCCAGGAGTATCCACATTACAATTTATAGGGTGTATATCTCCGGTGGCGCATGCTGGGCACAATATATTGGACACTGAAATGGCATACATATATAGAAAATTGCAAATCTCACACTGCACCATCTGCTGCGCATTACCTTTTACACAATACATCTGGGGTCAAAGTGCTCACTATACATCTATATGAATGCCTTAAGGGGTGTAGATTTTAAAATGGGGTCGCTTCTTGGGGGTTTCCATTGCTTTGATACCTCTGGGGCTCCGCAAATGCAACATGGCACCGGAAAACCAATCCAGCAAAATCTGGACTCCAAAGAACAAACAGTCTCCTTTCCTTTTGAGCCATCACATGGGCCCAAACAGCAGTTTATCACCACAAATGGGGTATTGCCGCATTCAGGACAAATTGGGCAACAAAATGGGGCATTTTATTTCTTCTGAAAATAAGACGACATCTCGAGCCAAAACTACATTTTATTGGAAAAAAATTCATTTTTTTAATTTCACAGCCCACTTCAAATACGTGCTGTGAAAAAACTGTGTGGTCTAAATGGTCACAACACCCATAAATGAATTCCTTGAGGGGTGCAGTTTCCAAATTGGGGTCACTGCTGCTGGATTTCCATTGCTTTGATACCTCTAGGGCTCTGCAAATGCGACATGGCACCCGAAAACCAATCCAGCAAAATCTGAACTCCAAAGAACAAATAGCGCTCCTTTCCTCCTGAGCCCTCCCATGGGCCCAAACGGCAGTTTATCACCACAAATGGGATATTGCTGCACTCAGGACAAATTGGGCAACAAAATGGGGTATTTTGTTCCCTGTGAAAATAAGAAATTTTGATAAAAAGTGACATCTTATTGGAAAACAAAATCTCATTTTTGTAATAATTTCACAGCCCAATTCAAATACGTGCTGTGAAAAAACTGTGTGGTCTAAATGGTCACAACACCCATAAATGAATTCCTTGAGGGGTGTAGTTTCCAAAATGGGGTAACTTTTGGGGGATTCCTACTGTTTTGGCACCTCAACACCTCTTCAAACCTGGCATGGTGCCTAAAATATATTCTAATAAAAAAGAGGCCCCAAAATGCACTAGGTCCTCCTTTGCTTCTGGGGGCTTGTGTTTTATTCTAGGAGCGCAGTAGAGCCACATGTGGGACATTTCTAAAAACTGCAGAATCTGGACAATACATATTTAGTCGTTTTTCTCTGGTAAAAGCTTCTGTGTTACAGAAAAAAAATTGTCTGAAATTGAAATTCAGCAAGAAAAATGAAATTTGCAAACTTTCACCTCCACATTGCTTTAATTCATGTAAAGGGTTAAAAAAAACTTTCTAAATGCTGTTTTGAGTACTTTGAGGGGTCTAGTTTTTAAAATGGGGTGTTTATGGGGGTTTCTAATACATACACCCTCAAAGCCACTTCAGAAATGAACAGGTACCTTAAAAAAAAGGTATTTGAAATTTTCTTAAAAATATGAGAAATTGCTGTTTATGTTCTAAGCCTTGTAACGTCCAAGAAAAATAAAAGAAGGTTCAAAAAATGATGCTAATCTAAAGTAGACATATGGAAAATGTGAACTGGTAACTATTTTGGGTGGTATAACCATCTGTTTTACAAGCAGATGCATTTAAATTCTGAAAAATGCTATTTTTTTCTAAATTTTACCACTAACATAAAGTCCAATGTCTCACGAGAAAACAATCTCACAATCGCTTGGATAGGTTTAAGCATTCCGAAGTTATTACCACATAAAGTGAAATATGTCAGATTTCAAAAATGGGCTCTGAGCCTTAAGGCCCTAACTAGGCTGCGTCCTTAATGGGTTAAAGAAGTGCATATCAGAAATGGAAAATTTGACCTGGCCACAGGGGTATAAATGACCCTTGGTCATGAAAGGGTTAAAAACGGGCAAAGAAATAAAAAAATGTAATAGGAGTTCTTCTTTATGTCCCATATTTAACAAGCAGGCCAAACAAGCGCATGACGGGCAGAAAAGGGCAAGAGCAAGAGTCCGCCCAAAATATTCAGTTTGAAAATGACAAGTCTCATAAAATGTCAAAAAGGGACAAGTCTCGTAAGACGATGTAGAAGTAGTCACTAAAAATGGATGACATTTTTTTTAACCGCGCTAATTTTGGTTGCATTTACTTATGGAAGAATCCAGTACACGTTATAGATCCTTTAGGTTGATGCATTTGGTCTAGCACCTCCTGACTTCCGTAATAGCGGACTTCCTGACCCTCACCCGCAGTGCTGTTTCATTAACCCCTTCTCTAGAAACTCTTTTTTCGGATCTTGCTCAAAATCTTAGCGAGTGCCATGTCAATTCCTACTGTGAACCAGTCTGAGACCATTGCACCAAGACTGAGCCATGAGCTTCTCAACCATGCAATACACCTACCCCATCCAAGCATGTACAGCGCATCTCACAATCAACCGGTGGCACACACCTCCTATGTGGCGCAATGACCCCTCCTTTGCCACCTGTCTAGTTTCCGGTGGTTGTAATCTCTACAAAGGAAGTGATACAGTGATATAAACACAAAATGACCATAGTAGACAATGCACGGATGGTCTAGTAGGATACATCTGTGCATATCACGGGCATGGTTTTCTCTATATATCAAGATCCTCTACTCTTTTAGTGGAAAAAATATAAAAAGGATTACTGATCTCTGTGCCCCCTAATAAATAATGAAAGCAGAATATGGACCCCCCCAACTGAATATTGGACACTGGAGTGAATACAGATTGGCACATGGAATATGGCTGAAAACATTTAACATTTTTAAAGCATGCCTGCCACTTGCCACAACTGTGCCCCTACCAGCTTACTAACATACATAAAGACCTAGAGGCCCGCTTTAGGGAAGTGATGTAGTAGAGCTGAATGGGTCATGTTTGCCGTTATAACTGCATTGTTAGTGAATGATGATATAAAACCGTAGGTTTGACTACAGTCCTATGTATAACCACAGATAACACATTGTGATATCACGATGAGTTGCGCCAAATAACAAAACACACTCTGCTACATCTAAGAAAACCAGCTCTGCTCAGCACTACAAACAAAGCGTGCAAATACAATGAACAAACACACATGATCATATCTAGAAATGAAATAAAACTAGAGCCCTGGCACACAGACATCTTGTACCTCTGCATCCTGCTCCTCAGTCGGTGTATGGGGCATTATAACACAGTAAGTGACACTCGCTTACACAGTGTCACCAATGCCGCCCTTCAGTCACACACAGGATGACATGGTGTGTCACACACACAATGAGTGACGGTCTCTTTCTGCCGGTCCCTCCCTGCATTTCCTGTGGATGTTCAGTGCAGTAAATATGCTTGTGAGCCTGTAGTTTATGTACTCAGATCAAATACTACTGAGCAGGGAGAAAGTGACCTATCAATAGTATCACTGCATAGGGGGCGTGGGAGGGAATGTGGGGGCACTAGATGCTGTGTCTTTAAAACTTCACTGATAGTTAATATTAGCCAGTTGATTCTGGTTCGGTTTTATTTTACATTTACAGATACATAAAACATACAGATAGATAGATAGATAGATAGATAGATAGATAGATAGATAGATAGATAGATAGATAGATAGATAGATAGATAGATAGATAGATAGATAGATAGATAGATAGATAGATAGATAGATAGATATGAGGTAGATAGATAGATAGATAGATAGATAGATAGATAGATAGATAGATAGATAGATAGATAGATAGATAGATAGATAGATAGATAGATAGATAGATAGATAGATAGATAGATAGATGGATGGATGGATAGATATGAGAGATAGATGATAGATAGATAGATAGATAGATAGATAGATAGATAGATAGATAGATAGATAGATAGATAGATAGATAGATATACATAAGATAGATATTATCTAGCACACAAGAAAATGGCGATAGCACACTGCGAACACCAATGTCACCTAAGCCACTAAATATAAATACATATGCATTACTGCTAAATCTACTTACAATAGGGAGGTTCCTAGTGCACATTCTGATCAAATTGTGTGAGCCCGCCTGCCACGACAAGGCGACCTCTCTTAGGGCTTATTCAGACGAACGTGATATACGTCCTTGCACCGCGCGTGATTTTCACGCGCCTCGCACGGACCTATATTAGTATATGGGGCCGTGCAGACAGTCCGTGATTTTTACGCAGCGTGAGTCCGCTGCGTAAAACTCACGACATGTCCGTTCTTTGTGCGTATTTCGCGTATCACGCACCCATTGAAGTCAATGGGTGCGTGAAAACCACGCATGGCACATGGAAGCACTTCCGTGGGACGCGCGTGATTCGCGCAACAGCAGTGAAAAGTATGAATGAAAACAGAAAAGCACCAAGTGCTTTTCTGTTTACAAACATACAAACAGAGTGTCATAATGATGGCGGCTGCGTGAAAAGCACGCAGCCACGCATCATATGGTGATGACACATGGAGCTGTCAAGTGCCTTTTGCGCACGCAAAACACCGCGTTTTTTGCGTGCACAAAACGCACGCGCTCGTGTGAATCCAACCTTAGTCCCAGTTCTGGGTGTATGTGCATAGTAAGTCCTCACCATATAGAGGTCGCCTTGTCGTGGCAGGTGGGCTCACACAATTTGATAATATCTATATCTATCTATCTATCTATCTATCTATCTATCTATCTATCTATCTATCTATCTATCTATCTATCTATCTATCTATCTATCTATCTATCTCATATCTAATGAGATAGATACATTTTATTTTTTCTTTATGACCTGTATACGTTCTTCACAACATTTATTTTATTTACCTTTCTTTTATTATCCATATTATTTTGAATCCCATTTTCTCAAAATGTTAAAACTTATAGGAATTAACGATTTAATTATTATTTGAGACTAACTATTTACTTCTACCTGCGAGTAGAACTGTTCACATATATTTTCTGATGTCTCAACCATTTAATAAAGACATATTGAAACAGAGATAGATAGATAGATAGATAGATAGATAGATAGATAGATAGATAGATAGATAGATAGATAGATAGATAGATAGATAGATAGATAGATAGATAGATAGATAGATAGATAGATAGATAACCATAATCCTGACCCTCTCGAGACCTGCTCAAAGTGTTGTCCTCAGCTGCCCTGCGTCTTGCATTAATAAACATTCCCTCTGCTAGATCCTGAGGGAGAATTTATTTATACAAGTAATTGGGCTGGTAATGACTCTTCTCCATGTATACGCTGATCTGGTATCCCCGCAGCAAGGGATGCCGTGTCAGTGAATTAATTTTTAGATTTTGGTAAGAGTCACATAACAAATATGACATTTCAGGCTTAACACTATCTTCACAACTTGTCTTTATATACATTTCATTAGATCCTTTCACGGTTTGTAGAGTGGCGACTACAGACATATACTGGGCATACTCTATAAGGAGAGGGATTGCCGAACATAAAACACCCACATGTTCACCTTCATCACTGGGGCGCTAAGTTCAACCACTTCAACCACTGACCTCCCACCACAGCCTGTTTTTGCCATACACTGTAACGACAACAGTCATAGGAGTGGTGCTTCCTCTAACTGTTGTCATAGATGGGGGAGGAAGCCCGGGACCCAGGGCACTAGCACTGGCACACTTTCCCTAAGGCTGTTTTTTTGCCAACTATATGTTGTTATAGTGCCCCAGAAGAAGCAACGATGATACACGAGGGTCTGTATGGTTACCTAGCCTTAGATTACTACAAATGTAACATGTACTTCGTCACATATAACGTTGTATAGTCCCTCAAACATGTGTGCCACCATATAACTGCATTATAAATGTATAATACTACATACGTTATTTAGCTGAGCAGGCGATTGCTTTATTAAGTGTGACATTTTGATCCACTTTTTACCCAAATTTTTATGAATTTTTTGTGTTTTTCCAATAAAGATGGTATATTTGCGACATGAATTTTGGTTTAGTCTGTGTACTTTTTTGTTGGTGATGTATAATGTTGATCGGTAAGATAGCATATACGTGATGCCCTTTTTCTATAGGTTTATTAAAGTAGAAAATAGTGTAGTACCGTGTTAGCCCAAAAAAAATATGCAATGTTAAAGGGGTATTCCCGCCTCCAGCATTTTCCAGCTAACCACTGTATAGGTGAAAAATGCTAGATCGGTGAAGGACCAAACGCTGAGACCCCAACCGATCGCCAGAACCTCTGCTCCATTCATCGTTCTAGTCACCACCTTGCAGCTGGGGGAAGGGAGGAGTCCGAGGGTCCCAGTTCTGTCGATAAATGGGGGTTCCAGCATTTGGACTCCCACCGATCTAGCATTATTCACCAGTCCAGTGGATAGGGGAAAAATGCTGAAAGCTGGAATACCCCTTTAAATACTTGTGTAAAAAAATACAAAAGTATTATAGGTACGATATCTTAAGGGCGGGTTCACACATGGCGGATTTTCACTTAAATTCCGCTGCGGACACTCCGCAGCGTTAATCCGCAGCGGAGCCGTTTCTCCATTGACTTTCACTTTAATTTAGCAGTGTTCGTTTACACGATGCGTACAATTCCGCTGCGGAGCATAGGCTGCGGAGCGGAATGTGGTGTCCGCAGCATGCTCTGTCTGTTGCGGAGCAGTGGCGGACTGGTTGCGGACTCATGGCGGAATTTCTCCATTGACTTCAATGGAGATTCTAAGTTCCGCAATGAAGTCCGCAGCTGTCATGCACATGTTATGTGTGGTGCGGAGCGTATTGGTTTTTTAACATGACATTTCTTCATTCTGGCTGGACCTAGGTATTTCTAGGTCTACAGCCAGACTGAGGAAGTCAATGGGGCTCCCGTAATGACGGGAGCGTTGCTAGGAGACGTCAGTAAATAGTCACTGTCCAGGGTGCTGAAAGAGTTAAGCGATCGGCAGTAACTGTTTCTGCACCCGGGACAGTGACTACCGATCCCAATATACATGTATCTGTAAAAAAACATATAAGTTCATACTTACCGAGAACTCCCTGTTTCTGTCTCCAGTCCGGCCTCCCAGGATGACGTTTCAGTGTAAGTGACGGCTGCAGCCAATCACAGGCCAAGCACAGGCTGCAGCGGTCACATGGACTGGCGCGTCATCCAGGGAGGTCGGGCTGGATGCCGAAGGAGGGACGCGTCATCAAGACAACGGGCGGTAAGTATGAATTTCTTTTACTTTCACTAGGGAAAGTGCTGTCCCTTCTCTCTATCCTGCACTGAATAGGGAGAAGAGAAGCACTTTTCCCGCAGTCCGCAGCAGCTAGTCCGCATCAATTTTCTGCACATTTTGTGCAGATCCGCAGCCGTAATCCGCAACCCGGATTAGGTGCGGCATTGATGCGGACAGTTGCGGAGGAATTCCGCCATGTGTGGTCATGCCCTTATTGGCGAACCAGAAAATGATGTTTCCAAGCTTTCAGAGCACACAGGCTCCGTCGTCCGTCAAGTTTACTAAAAAAAAAGTTTGTCTTTTTTTACATAAAAGTATTTAACATTGCATAATATGTTGTTATGAAACAATTGTCTCATGGAAGTAGCGTCGTTGTCAAACACAACCGATCAAATTAGCGAGCAATTAGCTAATGCCTACAATTGGGATATAATCCCAGCTACTACCCCGATATGTGTCCTACAAGAGTCCGTCATGGCTACCGGAGGAGGAAAACAATTTGACTAGCAGAGGGAACTAGAAATGAAGATAATGGGTAAAAAGCCAACATTACCATCAACAGTGCAAACATATTTTGATAAATGTCCACTGCTCGACCATTACGTTACCATGACCTTGTTAAAATAGAACCCGCATAGACTCGTTGCTCCATAACCTCCACTAATAGCAACAACTACTAGAGGTCTAGACAGGATAGATGGATTGTGGTTATTATTTCTTTATTTCTTCTAAACAAAAAATAGTAACTTGTATAAACTGTGCAGATAAATTGTATTAGATAGATAAATCATAGAACAAATAATATTCTCGAGAGGACGGTTATTTATGGTGGGAAAGCTAAAATATATCTGCACACGTGTTATGGTATGAACTCATTATCTGGTAGGGCGCCAAAATAGAGTCCCACATGAAATACAAGAAAAGTATTGTACAGTTTTATTGTATGTACATTTACTAACAGGAGCAGACTGACCACATGGGTATTAGGGCAGTGCCAGAGGCGCGCAGCCCCTTGGTCAGTTAGAGCACTTCTTAAACTGAACGTGCACTCTTCAACATCATTTTGTTTTGTTTTTTGTAACACAGGTAGGGCCACAATTCTGTCCAGATTAATTACTTAATATATATTTTTTTCAGTGTGAGCACTGTTTTTTTTATACAGAGCCCCAAATCCTCTGACATGACTGTACAGGGATAATGCACATAGTGACATCATAGTACAGGCATAATGTACAACATGACATCACTATACAGGGAAAATGGACACAATTACATCACAGTATGGAATAATCCACATAATGACAACACAGTAGAGGAATAAAGCACATAATGACTTCACAGTACAAAGATAATGCATATAATGACCTAACTGTATAGAGACAATGCATATGATGACATCCCAATACAGAAATAATTCACATTTTGACATCACAGTACAGGGATATTTCACATAATGATATAACAGTAAATAAATACACATGACATCACAGTTCAGGGATAACAACATAATTACATCACATTACAGGGATAATGCACATAATGGCATCACGGTAAAGAAATAAAGCACATAAAGACATCATGCCGCATGAATAATAAACCTAGTGATGTCAGAGATAATGTATAATAAACACAATAAAGCCACAAACATTTGACATCACAACGCGCATAATAAGAACAGCAATGTCACTGCACAGGATAAATGTGAACTATAACTACAGAGGTAATAAACACAGTGATGTCACAGTACAGTAATAATAAAGACAGTGATGTCACAGTACAGCAATAATAAAGACAGTGATGTCACAGTACAGTAATAATAAAGACAGTGATGTCACAGTACAAAGATAATATACTCAGTGATGTCACAGTACAGTAATAATAAAGACAGTGATGTCACAGCACAAGGATAATATACACAGTGATGTCACGGTACAGTAAGGCTGGGTTCACACGACCTATTTTCAGACGTAATGGAGGCGTTTTGGAGGCGTTTTACGTCACCAATACGTCGGCAAACATCTGCCCATTCATTTCAATGGGTTTGCCGATGTACTGTGCCGACGACCTGTCATTTTACGCGCCGCTGTCAAAAGACGGCGCGTAAAATAACAGCCTCGTCAAAGAAGTGCAGGACACTTCTTGGGACGTAATTGGAGCCGTTTTTCATTGACTCCAATGAAGAACAGCTCCAAATTACGTCCGTAAAAGACGCCTCGCAAAACGCCAGTACATGCATTTACGTCTGAAATTCAGGAGCTGTTTTCTCCTGAAAACTGCTCCGTAATTTCAGACGTAAATGCAGTTATCATGTGCACATACCCTAATAATAAAGACAGTGATGTCACAGTACAAGGATAATATACACAGTGATGTCCACAGTACAGTAATAATAAAGACAGTGATGTCACAGTACCAGGATAATATACACAGTGATGTCACAGTACAGTAATAATAAAGACAGTGATGTCACAGTACAAGGAAAAAATAGACACAGTGATGTCACAGTATAGTAATAATAAAGACAGTGATGAAACAGTACATGGATAATAAACACAGTGCTATCATAATACAGGGATAATAAACAGTGTTGTCACAGCACAGGCATAATAAACACAGTGCACAGTACAGAGATAATAAACAAAGTGATTTCACAGTACAGAAATAATACACTCAGTGATGTCACACAGTACAGGGATTGTAAACAAAGTTACATAGTTACATCGTTAGTAAGGTAGAAAAAAGACACATGTCCATCAAGTTCAACCAAGGGATGGGAAAAGGGAAGGTAAAAATCTCTACACATAGGAGCTAATACTTTTTTGTTCCAGGAAATGATGTAAGCCTTTTTTAAAGGGAATGTGTTGCTAGAAATTATTTTTATTTTTTTAGTTAAACAATTATTATTTTAGTGATTACACATTTTTTTAATTTTTTTAATTTTTCACAAGTCAGGAAATATTATAAATTAAATTCTCACATACAGACATACACCACCACCTTCATATCACTTCTCACATACAGACATACACCACCACCTTCATATCACTTCTCACATACAGACATACATCACCGCCTTCATATCACTTCTCACATACAGACATACACCACCACCTTCATATCACTTCTCACATACAGACATACACCACCACCTTCATATCACTTCTCACATACAGGCATACACCACCTTCATTTCACAGTCTGTCTGCCCTGGTCTCCGGGCTGACTACAAAGGACCAATCAAAGTGGTCCCATGTTGGAGATCGCTTCGATTGGTTAGTCTGTATAAATTTATCAATCTGAGCTTAGAACTGAGATAAGCTGAGATAAGATACGTCACATGCTCTGATCTCCTCTGTTGGAGCCAGGAAGTACGTCACAGGCTCTGATCTCCTCTGTTGGAGCCAGGAAGTCGAGGAGATCAGAGCCTGTAGCAGTTGTGTTCAGAAAAAGTAAAAAAAACAACTTAATGTTGACATCGTTTTTTGACTAGTTTTTAAGGACTAGTTCAGTTCTGAAGTGGCTTTGAGAGCCCTATATATAAAAAAAAAAAACTATAAAACACCCCAATTTAAAAACTGTACCCCTCAAAGTATTCAAAACAGAATTTAGAAAGTTTATTAACCCTTTAGGCATTTCACAAGAATTAAAGCAATGTGGAGGTGAAATGTACAAATTTAAATTTTTGGGAAGAAATTACGCTTCAATCCATTTTTTTTTTGTAACACAGAAAGTTTTACCAGATAAATGCAACTCAATATTTATTTGCCAGATTCTTCAGTTTTTAGAAATATCCCACATGTGGCCCTAGTGTGGTAATGGACTGAAACACAGACCTCAGAAGCAAAGGCGCACCTAGAGGACTTTTGGGCCTCCTTTCTATTAGACTATATTTTAGGCACCATTTCAGGTTTGAAGAGGTCTTGTGGGGCCAAAATAGTGGACACCCCCAAAAAGACACCATTTGTAAAACTACACCCTCAAGGAAATTATCAAGGGGTATACTGAGCATTTTGACCCCACACGTTTTTTGCTGAATTTAGTGGCATTAGGCCTTGAAAAATTGAATTTATTTTCAAATAAAATGTAGAAATCTTTCAATTTCAATTTCTGCCGATTACGGCAATACCCCATATGTGGTAATAAACTGCTGTTTGGACACAAGGCAGGGCTCAAAAGGGAAGGAGCACCATTTGGCTTTTGGTGCTCAAGTTTTGCTGAAATGGTTTTCGGGTGCCATGTTGCATTTGCAAAGCCCCTGAGGGGCCAAAACAGTATAAACCCCCCAAAAGTGACCCCATTTTGGAAACTACACACCTTAAAGGAATCTGTCTAGCGGTATAGTGAATATTTAGACCCTACAGGTCTTTTGCAGAACATATTTGGAATTTAAATATTGCATTTTCACAAGGAATAAAGGAGAAACGGCACCCTAACATTTGTAAAGCAGTTTCTCCCGAGTTCGGCAATACCCCATATGAGGTTATAAACTGCTGTTTTAACAAACGGCAGGGCTCAGAAAGGCAGGAGCGCTATTAGGCATGCAGATTTTGCTGGTTTGGTTTTTGGGCACCATTTGCAAAACCCCTGAGGTACCAGAGTACAGTGGAAGCCCCCAAGAAGTGACCCCATTTTAGAAACTACACCCCTCAAGGCATTTATCATTTGCCTGGACATATGATAGGGCTCAGAAGTGAAGAGCACCATGCGCATTTGAGGCCTATTTTGGTGATTTTCGTCACAATTGCAGGGCTCTGAGGTCAAATAGTAAAACAAACCCCCAAGTAGTGACAACTATTTTGAAACCTACATCCCTTAGGCCATTTTAAGGGTTGTAGTGAGCATTTTGACCCCACAGGTGTTTTTTTTCATTAGAAATTAATGCGCAGTGGATGGTGCAAAGTGAAAATTGAAATTTTCCACTGATATGCCATTTTAGTGCCCAATATGTGGTGCCCAGTTTGTGCCACTGAAGACAAATATCTCATAAAATGTTAAGCGGGTTGTCCCAGGTACGGCGATGTTACATATGTGGACGTAAACGGCTTTTTGCGCACACTGTGCGGCTCAAAGGGGAGGGAGCACCATTTGGCTTTTGGAGTTTGGCGTTTTGCTGGTATTTCAGTTTATAATGTGGGGGCATATGTAATCTGTGTGGAGTACATCAGGGCATAATAATAGGGTATAATAATGGGCTAAATAAATATTAATCCGCAGATGTGTGGCCAGTGTCGCACTGATAAATGGTGCCTGATCTTATCCCCCTTTTGGAACACTCTGCACATTTTGCATCGCCATATTCTGAGAGCCAGAACGTCTTTATTTTTTCTCCTCCGGAGCTCTGTGAGGGCTTATTTGTTGTGGCACAATCTGTGGTTTTCATTGGTACTATTTTGGGGTACATACGATTTTTTTAATCACCTTTTTATTCCATTTTTTGGCAAGCAAAGTGACAAAAAAAACATAAATTCTGACAATGTTTGTTATTCATTTTTTTTTTTTTTAGTGTTTACTGTTGGTTATTAATGACATTTTTACTTTATTCTGCGGGTCGATACGATTACCATCATATAATATGTATATCGTTTTTTATGTTCGTTTGCACATTAAAATCACTTTTTTTAAAAACAATTAATTTTTTGTGTCACAGATTCTGAGAGCCATAACTTTTTCATTTTTTAGTCAAAAAAGCTGTGTATGGGGGCGTGGCTTAGCTATGGAGCCGTGAGCACGCGTCCTGGGGGAGCTCCGCACCAGCAGCTGAATATCAGCAATTTATCCCGGGTAAACCCGGCAGGCGATGCCGGGAAAACGTAGGGGAACTTGCCCTGGAACCTCCCGGTCCGTACCACGTTCCTCTGGCCACTGCAAAAGCATGGATCGCTTTCGCTTCTCCTCACAAACGGCCGCGAACCCACGAACAGCAATGGCGGACGCATTGCCGCCACTTCCGGCCACAGACATGTCGGCTTCCCTTCCTCCTGCTCCCCTACTGAAGTCGGCACATGCTGGCACGATTGCCGATACCGTGCCTCCCTGCTGCAGCTCCCAGGATGCGGTAAGCTCTGTTTCTCCCCTCAACATGTCCTCAGTGGGTGAATCGCCCGCCATTTTACCCCACACATGTGCTCCTGAAGTACAGGCTGGGTCATCCGGCTTACACGCTGACCTACAATTACTGAGGGAGATGATACAAGCCCTCCCCACCCGGCAGGACCTTGACACTCTGGTGACCAGGGTTGAGCAGGCACATCAGCAAGATATAGCTGACCTGCGTCAGGAAGTGGACAGAATAGACTCTAGGGCTCTTACAACTGAACATACTGTGTCTGCTATTGACTCCAGAGTAACTGCTTTGGAAAGAGCTGCCATTGGCACCAGAACACATTTACAATCCTTGGCGCTTCAGTTGGATGATCAGGAGAATAGAGGACGCAGAAACAATGTGCGCCTAAAGGGCCTTCCAGACCTCCGCCCACGAGACGTGCTGGCGACTAGAGTTTCTACCATATTCAACAAGCTCACTAACCGACCGCCAGAAGCGACTTTCCTTTTGGACCGTATTCACAGAGTTGCGCGCCCAGACCCGCTCGATCTGTCTTCTCCTCGTGACGTACTATGTCGCCTACACTACTATACCGACAAAGATGCAATTATTCGGGGTGCTTGGTCACATGGTCTGGTATCAGTTGAAGGGAGTACGGTTACTATATACCCTGATGTCTCACCATGGACACTCTATATGAGACGGCTTCTACATCCTCTGCTTGAAAAGATCAAGTCTGCAGGCGCCACTTATAGATGGGGACACCCGTTCCATGTTGTCGTCAAGAACAACTCTGGCTTCTACCTCCTGCGCCACTCCTCGGATCTTGAGGGCCTATTTCGTTTTCTTCAGATCGATCCTTTCCCAGTTCCGGACTGGTTAGCACTGGAAAGGATTGAACAACCTCAATGCCGTCGCCCCAACAGATCCAGCCAGCCTTTTCTCAGCAGGTCCATCCCGGGAGCACCACATCTTCCGCTAATCGACCTCTCCCGCCGAGTCCCGCCTGAGGCCTAAAAGAGGACATACACGCTGATATCCTTTTACTTATTTTTTATTTTTTTTTGCAAGGCCGCCTGCAGCATTGTCGTCTAAGGGACTCATTGTCGCCAAATGTTATTTTGTCCTATTAATGACTTTCCCTGTTTCTAACAAGGTTCTCTTGCAGCTAAATGTTTTTGTTCAGCTTTTCCATAAGATACCCATGTTTCCTGTATAAATAAAATGGCTGCCGCAATTAGCTACCTAGCCCTCTGGAAATGCAGGCTGATTGTACCGAATTAGTTTAAGTGTCAAATATAGACCGACATAAATATGGGTAGTGTCCGAGGATGATTATGGGGCGTGTTATCACCTGCAGCTCATGAGGCACCTAGCCTACTGTTACCTCCCTCATTCCCTCACTTTCAGTGGATTGATATACTAGACAGCTGAATGCGCTATGGTATAGGGGGATTCTTATATGCTTACTCTAGCCCATATTTCTTTGTTTAAGATACTGCATCTGCCAGTTATACACCTGTTACATGCCATTTTTCAGACCCCCATAAAAGCTATGAGGATGGATTTCTGTCTGATAAGTGGTTACGGCAGCCTTTAATACTTACCCGGATGGGTGCTGTAACTCTATATGTTGATCATAAGCGGTCATGGCTATTAGCATAGGATTTCTATTAACTTGCCTTGGTATATTAGAAACTGAGAGGTAGACGTCGGTTCTATAAATGTTTGTGCCTCCGTCGCCCCCCTCTAGGTAGGCGAAGGAAGAAATGGTTTACTGTTTGATGATTATGTTTGCGGTCCGGTCCCCCCCCCCCCCCCCCGTGGTTTTCCAGGTCCCCTCAAATCTAACAACCTTCCTTTACAGGTTTTTGTACCTTCTAGGAGTCGGCCTTTGGGCCTCTTTCTTGTGTATCGTCTCAGTCTCTTTCTTTCTTGTCCTTTCCTGTCCTCTTATCGTTCCTCCCTTCTTCCTCCCTCTCCCCCCCCCCTCCATCGCACCCCAGGGCAGACATGGCGCAACATACACAAACGGACTTGAGAATAGGCTCACTGAATGTCAAGGGCTTACACAGCCCTGGAAAGCGATCCATACTTTTCAATCAGCTGAAAGGTAAGCATATACAGGTGGCGTTCCTTCAAGAGACTCACCTATGCCAGCAAAAACCTTTCAAACTCTCTAACGCATGGTTCCCCAATGCATACCATAGATTTTCGCCTGACACGAAGTCCAGGGGGACAAGTATTTTGATCTCCAGATCTCTCCCTTGGGAATTCAAGGGGTCTCGCAGTGATGAATTGGGATGGATGCTCTTGATCAAAGGAGCTATTGACTCTCAAGTATACACCTTTGCTTCATTTTATCTGCCCAACTCCGGTCAAGGCACAGCCCTTATTTGCTTTTTGAACGCTCTAGAGGAGTTTTGGCAGGGTACCATTGTTCTGGGAGGGTACTTCAATGTAGCGCTAGATCCCACTCTAGACACATCCGGTGGGTCTTCATCCTTCTCGACGGCACATCTTCGCCGCATTCTGAAATCCTTTCATGAACACCAATTAGTGGATACATGGCGGCTCCTACATCCAACAGATGACTTTTCTTTTTATTCCGCAGTACACGACAAGTACTCCAGAATTGACCTTTTTTTTGTTAAACATCACTCGCTACACTCTATACGTTCTGCGGACATTGACTCGATTTACTTTTCAGATCACGCTCTAGTCACCCTGACCCTCTCGTTACACTCCCCTCTTTACCGCCAATCTCAGTGGAAATTGAACCCAAGGCTTCTTTAGGATTCAGTTGTTATTGCAGATATTCAGCGCTCCACAGCTGACTATTTCGCGACTAATGTCACCGAGACCACCAATCCTCGCATTATTTGGGAGGCTCATAAATGCGTGATCAGGAGTATGTTTATCAAACATGGAGCCCGCTTGAAGAGGGAACGGGCGGTGGCCACTGTCCGCTTGTTGTCCAAGATTGAGCTCCTTGAGACCTCACACAAACGTTCTCGTGACCCGGAATGTAGGATTGCCCTCCTCCGCAAAAGAGAGGAACTTCGTACCTTGCTGATGGCCCGAGCCAAAGCTACGCTCTCTAAATGTAAACGTCACTATTATGAGTATGGCAACAAAAGTAGCAAATCTTTGGCTAGAGCCTTGCGTATTCAACAAACCCAGAATTATATACCTTCTATTGTATCCCCCTCACAAACACGGGTCCGATTGCCGTTGGATATAGCTTCTGCATTCCGGGACTTCTACGCTGCTCTTTATAATACGGACTCCACTAATCCTTCTGTAGCATCCCGGGAATTCAGGTCTAATATCTCTACTTACATCGCAGACTCTGGTCTACCCGCCCTATCGGAAGAGAATATTACTAGCCTGGAAGAACCACTTACTATGCAAGAACTCTCATACGCTCTAAAACATTCCCAAATAGGCAAAGCACCTTGCCCAGATGGATTTACAATCCAATATTATAAAAAAAATTCTGACGGCACTAGGACCGCATTTCTTAAGCTCCTTCAATTCCTATTCTGCCTCCTCCCCCATCCCTCCCGATGCTCTTAGGGCTCATATTGCGGTGATCCCCAAGCCTGGTAAAGACCCTACGCAATGTGCTAGTTACAGACCAATATCCCTCCTCAATACGGATATCAAACTGTTTGCCAAGATTTTGGAGGTTCGGCTTGCGCCACTGATTGGAGGTGTTGTACACACAGACCAGGCAGGGTTTATGGCAGGTAGAGAGGCACGTGATAATACAACTAGAGCCATCAATCTTATTCACAAGGCAAAAGTCTCCAACGTACCCCTAATGCTTTTATCTACGGACGCGGAAAAAGCGTTTGATAGAGTCAACTGGACCTTTATGGAAGAAACCCTTTCACGTCTTGGTCTTGGATCCCATATGATGGGTTGGATAATGTCCCTGTACTCATGCCCATCCGCTCGAGTTCGAGTGAATGGACTTCTTTCAGAGGAGTTTTCCATACACAATGGCACCAGACAGGGATGTCCCCTATCACCTTTGATCTTTGTACTGACACTGGAGCCCTTTCTCCGCCATATTCGTGCGAATCCGGATGTGATGGGACTAGAAACTAATATCTCAGCTAACAAGGTGGCTGCTTATGCGGACGATCTGCTTTTTTTCCTGACCAATCCAACCGTCTCACTTCCTAATCTCATGCGGGAATTCCAGCGCTTTTCAAGTTTATCCAACTTTAAAATTAACTTTTCTAAATCAGAAGCTCTGAATGTTTCTCTCCCACCCCATCTTACCGCGGCCCTGAAACAATCTTTCAGTTTTAAATGGACTCCGTCAGCTCTGAAATATCTTGGGGTTCGCTTATCAGCAGATTTGAGAGATCTCTTTCAATTGAACTTTCCTCCACTCCTTGCTGAACTCAAGGCGGACTGCGCCAGTTGGTCCAAAGGCACCTTTACATGGATGGGTCGCTGTACCATCTTCAAAATGAATGCACTTCCCAGGCTACTATATCTATTTCAGACCCTTCCCATAGCTATCCCGACACAGTTCTTTAAAACGATCAATTCTCTTCAGATTGCGTTTGTTTGGAATGGTAAGACTCCGCGACTCTCCCGCACACTGTTGTGTCGATCTAGGACATCGGGAGGTCTAGCACTCCCTGACGTCCGCTCTTATTACATTGCATCTCACCTTGCACGAGTAGTTGATTAGTGCAGACATGCGGCCTTTAAACCTTGGGTGATTCTGGAGCAGAGTTTCCACTCTATTCCATTATCGGTTCTCCCTTGGCTCCCGTAGCCAATTCAAACACCTTCATCCCACTATAGGCCCAACACTAATGTGCTGCTCTCTCCCTTCGGTAAGGTCATCTTGCTTGCCGCTCCACTCCTCAATGCATCCGATACTGGGCAACCCAACCTTTCCCATTAGCATGACGGACCCAGTTTTCCGTACATGGCAGACTTCGGGATGGTTTCATGTAGATCGGTTCTTGACGGACAATGAATGGCTCTCTATTACGGATCTAGCCCAGGTTCCTGATCGCCCCCCGTTGGGACATTGGCGAGCTTTGCAACTACGACACTTTTTCGCCTCTATCTCAGCTCCTATGTCCTACTAAGTGGACAGGACCCCATTAGAGAACCTCTGTACTGGTTCAGAGTTGGCTAGACATACATTGTCCGCAATTTACAAAATCCTTATGGATCCCCCCAATTTGCCCACCCCTGCATACATTTCAAAATGGGAGGCGGATCTGGAGATCTCCTTCTCTCCCACACAAGGCCAGCGTATACTCCTTATGGCTCAAAAAAACTCAATCTGCTCACGATACCAAGAAGCAAGCTTCAAATTGCTCTCTCGCTGGTATAGGACCCCAGCCCGTCTACATAGCATCTTCCCTACAGCGTCCCCTATGTGCTGGAGATGTGGGCAAGACATTGGTACCCTCATTCACACCTTCTGGTCATGTCCCCTTCTTACCCCATTCTGGGAAGGCATAAAACGGGTGATAATTGAAGTCACAGATACAGGTATAACATTGGATGCGGCCCTCTTCCTTCTTCATCACTGCGACATTCCAGCGAACAAATATAAACGCTCCCTGCTTCACTTTCTAGTGATGGCAGCACGTCATTGCATCCCACTACGTTGGAAGGATCCATCTCCCCCACGCTATCCCTCTGGGCTTCACAGGTTAACGACATTATGCATATGGAGGACTTGACATCCGTTATTCACGACTCAAGCTCCAGGTTTTGTCAAACTTGGTCTCAATGCATAGTTTTTCAGGATTCAGACTCCTATAAAGACATTATACGAGAGCCACATTCCTCTAGTCAGCCGGACTAGCGCTTCTGCCTGTGGGATGTCGTGGAGGGTCCCCTCCTTCTCCTTTCCTCTTTCATTTTCTTTCTTCATCCTTTAGTTTGGGAACTCAGTTCTAGCCCCACTTTGGAGGCTTGAGTCCCCCCTTTTCTTGCCTTTCTTTCTTCACTCAGAACAACTTCCCTATAAGGGATTGATAGTGACAGCCAACGGTGTATAATAATGTATTTATGCTGTGCGTGTTAAGGATCTGCCAGGCACAGCTTCTGTATCCACGCCCATAGGTAATCAGTCTGCACCTGCTTCTATGTCTGTGAGACTGACTACATCTTCCACCACTCAGGATGGCAGGCTTAGGAGTGGGAGAGCCTATCACAGCCTGGCCAGACGGCGCTAGCTCCCGCCCTCCGTCTATTTATACCTGCCTTTCCTGTTCCTCCTTGCTTGTACTTCTTCTCTGTTGGTTTCCTGGCCCTGCTGCAGCTTCTTGAACTACTTGTCCCTGCTTCGTATTGACCCTGGCTTACTGACTACTCTTCTGCTCTGCGTTTGGTACCTCGTACACTCCTGGTTTGACTCGGCTCGTTCACTACTCTCCTGCTCTGCGTTTGGCACCTCGTACTCTCCTGGTTTGACTCGGCTCGTTTACTACTCTTGTTGCTCACGGTGTTGCCGTGGGCAACAGCCCCGTTTCCCTTTGTTCTGTGTTTCCTTATCTGTTGTCTGTCATGCACTTACTGAGTGTAGGGACCGTCGCCCAGTTGTACCCCGTCGCCTAGGGCGGGTCGTTGCAAGTAGGCAGGGACTGAGTGGCGGGTAGATTAGGGCTCACTTGTCTGTTTCCCTATCCCTGCATTACAGTGTGTACATATACTGTTGGATTATGTACTTTAAATGTGCAATGCTTTGTTTTATGTACCCTGTATGTTATAAAATGGACCTCTTTGGTCAACAAAATAAAGAATTTAAAAAAAAAAAAAAGCTGTGTATGGGCTTGTTTTTTGCGAGACAATTTGTAGTTTTTATTGGTACTATTTTGGGGTACGTGCAACTTTTGGATCACTTTTTATTCCATGTTTTGGGAGGGATGGTGACCAAAAAATTTCTGGCATTGTCTTTTATTTTTATTTTTTCGGTGTTCACCATGCGGGAAAAATAACACCATAGCTTTATAGTTTGGGTCGTTGCGGACACGGGAATACCAAATATGTGTATTTTTTTAATGTTTTCATTTTTGTCCTATAATAAAAGACTTATTAGAGGAAAAAAGGCAGTTTTTGTTTTTTTTAACTTGGAACTTTTATTTTTACACTTTTGTAAAACATTTTTTAACTTTTTTTTTGTCCCACTAGGGGACTTGGGGGCCTGCACCTCTGATCTTTACTATAATACATTACACTACTAATGTAGTGCAATGAATTAGAACTGTCAGTTATACACGGACAGCAAGACCAGGAGGCCATTGTTAGGCCTCCGGTTGCTATAGCTATCATCAGCACCCCCACAATCGCATCGCGACTATGCCAATCATTTACACACCACTAAGATGCAACAATCGCTTTTGATCATGACATTAAGAGGTTAATGGCAGGGATCGGAGCTAGCTCTATTCCATGCCGTTACAGCAGGGTGTCAGCCATAACATACAGCGGACACCCGCAGCTTCTGAGCCTGCGCTATTTATTTTCATGACCGAAAGCCTATTAGGCCCCAGGCTTCCGTATTTGGCAGATATTGTTAGGCCTCCGGTTGCCAAAGCAGCAGTCGGTAACCCCGCAGGGTGCTGATCTGCTAGTAACCCCATAGATGCAGTGCTTGCTTTTAAGCGCTGCATCTAAGGGGTTAATCATCCGGATCGGAAGCTAGCTCTGGTCCTGGCCTTGCCAGCAGGGTGTCAGCGGATGATGTCCCGGGTTCAGCTTCTGAGCCCGCACCTTAAACACAACGTTAGGTTACGTTGTGTTGCGTTAAGTCCTTAACGACAGCGACATAATAGTACATTGTATGTCGTTAAGGGGTTAATCACATCCACATTTTTCAGTTTTTGCCTCTCTGCCTTTCAGAAGTCATAACTTTTTTATTTTTTCATTGGCCTAGCTATATAAGGCTTTGTTTTATGCAAGGGAAAATATATTTTTTTCTGCATTGTTTGGGAGTAGAAAAATTTACTATGTGAGTTATATAATTTATTTTTGCAGCGTGAATATACGAAAAAGCAATTTTCTGCATTATTTTTGGTTTATTTGTTATCCCGCTCACGTTTCACGCTAAATAACCAATTTAATTGATTAGTCAGGTTATAGATACCTAATATGTGTAGGTTTTTTGTTTTTATGTAATGTAACGGCAATAAAATATATTTTATACCAAAAAATTAATTTAAAAAAAATATATGTTATTTATTTATTCATTTATTTATTTTTAATCCCATGAAGGGATAACTTTACTTTCAACTTTATTTTATACTTATAATGTATTAACATATTGCTATATACTAATACATTATAGTATGTCACTTTGACACAGGCTGCTTTCTAGGACCCCAGGGCTGTCTACAGAGGGTTCCCCCAGTCCCAGATCGCACAGGAACGTTTATCAGCCTCTTCTATAGAGATGCCAAAAGACGTCGCTGTAGACTGGGGACCCGCACCGCCTGCCGTCAAAAGACAGTGGACGGTCAGGAAAGGGATAAACACAGTTATGCCACAGTACAAGTATAATAAACATTGTGATATCACCGTACATGGAAATAAATTTAGTGATGTCAAGGTACAAGCATAATATACACAGTGATGTCGCAGCAAAGGGATAATGGACACAATGATTTCACAGCAAAGGTATAATAAACATAGCGGTGCCACAGGACAGATACAATAAACAAAGCGATGTCACAGTACAGGTATAATAAACACATTGATGTCACAGTAAAGAGATGATAAACACATTGATGTCACAGTACAGAGATGATAAACACAGTGATGTCACAGTACAGGGATAATAAACAGTGATATCAGAGTACAGAGATGATAAACATAGCGATGTCACAGTACAGGGATAATAAACACAGTGATGTCACAGTACAGGGATAATAAAGACAGTGATGTCACAGTACAGGGATAATAAACACAGTGATGTCACAGTACAGAGATGATAAACACAGCGATGTCACAGTACAGAGATAATAAACACAATGATGTCACAGTACAGAGATAATAAACACAGTGATGTCACAGTACAGGGATAATAAAGACAGTGATGTCACAGTACAGGGATAATAAACACAGTGATGTCACAGTAGAGATGATAAACACAGCGATGTCACAGTACAGAGATAATAAACACAATGATGTCACAGTACAGAGATAATAAACACAGTGATGTCACAGTACAGAGACAATAAACAAAGTGATGTCACAGTACAGGGATAATAAACAAAGCGATGTCACAGTAGAGGTATAATAAACACATTGATGTCACAGTAAAGAGATGATAAACACATTGATGTCACAGTACAGAGATAATAAACAGTGATATCAGAGTACAGAGATGATAAACACAGCGATGTCACAGTACAGGGATAATAAACACAGTGATGTCACAGTACAGAGACAATAAACAAAGTGATGTCACAGTACAGGGATAATAAGCACAGTGATGTTACAGTACAGGGATAATAAACACAGTGATAACACAGTAGAGTGATAATAATCACAGTGATGCGAAAGTACAAGGATAATAAACAGTGATGAAACAATACAGAGATAATAAACACAGTGATGTCACAGTACGGAGATAATGAACCCATTGATGCCACAGTACAAGAATAATAAACACTATGATGTTTTTGACCTCTCTGCAAAACCGCACCGTTTGAATACACCCTTAATGTAAACATTTCTCATCACCTTCTGCAACAAGGCAAAGTGACATTGTGTCAATTGAGATCGACACCAGCTGTATAAATCCATATGCAATGTGCTCCCCCTAGTGATCGCTACAAACAAAATTTCCAATGTGACTACAAAAAAATTACCTTGCTTCCGTAGTGACAAATGTCACGGACTGCATTGTTCAATAGCTGTAGGCCGCAGTGAAGTTCGCTACAGTTACTTTGGACGATGGGGCCCAGACGTTTCTCAGTTTACTTATGAATTACCATAAACTTCAGACTATGACCGACTACTGACCAAAGAATATTCAACAGATCAAAATCTAAACATATTGTTGGTTATCAGTTGTGCACAGCAGGTGTCTGGGAATGTCACTCTGCAGGAGAAACACCAAAAGTACATCTTCCCCTACTTTTGGATTGGTGGGGGTATCAGAGGTCAGACCCCCCACTATTAAGAATATTATGGCCTTACCTAAAAATAAGCCATAACATTCTAAAATGGGAATACCCCTTTAAATACAGCCCTTATGCTTGTCTTATGAGTAAATATTTTGTATATTTGGAGATCTTTTACTGTTCTTTTATTTGACATATTCATGTAAAACAAGAGTGTTCTCATTCATTGACAGCAAACAAATATCTCAAAAATGTTGAGGAATTGTATATTAGAAAGTTGCAGAACTTTTGACTTATACGGTGCTTGAAGGGGTTGTCCGAGATAAAATGACTGTTAATGCCTGTAATTTATAAATGTAAATACATTTCTAATATACTTAAATTTTCCAAAGTGGCCCCGTTTCCAGCTCCTGCCTTGGGGTACTTGACGGGCGACGTCACTCTCTGCACTGGCTCTGGCCGCTGTGTTAATCTCCAATTTTTTTCTGGGTATACGACACGTCAATTGTGACGTGCCGTGTATGGGCTGTTCTGCTGCACAGCCCGTAACGCGCATTGCGTGGTCCCTGCTGTTCTCGAGATAACAGCAGGGGCTGCGCATGCGCGTTACAACAGAGCAGCCCATACACGGCACGTCACAAGTGACGTGTCGTATACCCGGAAAAGAATTTAAGATCAACACAGCGGCCAGAGCCAGTGCAGAGAGTGACGTCACCGTCAAGTACCCCACGGCAGGATCTGGAAACAGGGCCACTTTGGAAAATGTAAGCTTATTACAAATGTATTTACATTTATAAATTACAAGCATTGACACAGTCATTTTATCTCGGACAACCCCTTTTAGCTTTAGCTGCATAAAACCGTAAAACCCCATTAACTAGATGCTGTATGGTGTTATTCACTATGTGCTGTATAGCTAGTATTAAAGAGGTTATCCCACTAATTGGGGTGCTGATATTAAAAGGGTTATCCCACCAAAACAACTTATTACCTATCAATAGGATAGGTGATAAGTCTTTGATCGCTGGGAGTCTCACCGCTGGGACTCCCACTGATCGAGGGAATGGGGGCCCCCGAGTCCCCTAGGTGAATGGAGCAGCGGTCATGCATGCGCGCTGCTGCACTATTCATTCTCTATGGGATGGGCAAAGATAGCCAAGTGCAGCACTCGGCTATCTCCGGCTGTACCATATAGAATGAATGGGGCAGTAGCACGCATGTGTGATCGCAGCTCCGTTCATTCAGCGTACTTTGTACCCAGGTTCTATTGATTATTGTGGGTCCTAGTGGTGGGACAGGTGATAAATTGTTCTGGCTGGATAACCCCTTTTAATTTTGTACAGTATGGCGTTATGTAGACTACCATTCAAAAGTTTAGGGTCACTCAGAAATTTCCTTATTTTTGCAAGAAAAGCACAGTTTTTTTCAATGAAGATAACATTAAATGAATCAGAAATACACTCTAGACATTGTTAATGTGCTAAATGACTATTCTAGCTGCAAACGTCTGGTTTTTAATGCAATATCTACATAGGTGTATAGAGGTCCATTTCCAGCAACCATCACTCCAGTGTTCTAATGGTACATTGTGTTTGCTAACTGTGTTAGAAGGCTAATGGATGATTAGAAAACACTTGAAAACCCTTGTGCAATTATGTTAGCACCGCTGTAAACAGTTTTGTTGTTTAGAGGAGCTATAAGGGCAGATACAGACGAACGTTGCGTTTTTGTGCGCGCAAACAACGTGGCGTTTTGCGTGCGCAAAAACCATTTGACAGCTGCGTGTGTCATCCGTGTCTGATGCGCGGCTGCGTGATTTTCGCGCAGCCGCCATCATAGAGATGAGGCTAGTCGACGGCCATCACTGTCCAAGGTGCTGAAAGAGCTAACTCTTTCAGCACCCTCGACAGTGAATGCCGAACACAATATCGCAAAACCTGTAGAAAAAAAAGAAAAAGTTCGTACTTACCGAGAACTTCCCGGCCGTTGCCTTGGTGACGCGTCCTTGGTGACGCGTCCTTGGTGACGCGCCTCTCTTGACATCGGGCCCCACCTCCCTGGATGACGCGCCAGTCCATGTGACCGCTGCAGCCTGTGCTTGGCATGTGATTGGCTGGAGCTGTCACTTGGACTTAATTGTCATCCCGGGAGGTCAGACTGGAGGAAGAAGCCGGGAGTTAGCGGTAAGTCAGAACTTTTTTTTTTTTCTACAGGTTCATGTATATTGGGATCGGAAGTCACGGTCCATGGTGCTGAAACAGTTTAACTCTTTCAGCACCATGGACAGTGACTATCTCCTGACGTCGCGTACCGATAATTTTTTTGCCGGGTTCGGCCAAAACGAGTTCGGCCGAACCCGGTGAAGTTCGGTTCGCTTGTCCGGCTTCGCTCATCGCAAAGACACTCCGTTTGGATGTTCGGAAACAGAAAAGCACATGGTGCTTTTCTGTTTTCATTCATCCTTTTCACTGCTGTTGCGCGAATCACGCTCGTCCCACGGAAGTGCTTCCGTGTGGTGCGCGTGATTTTCACGCACCCATTGACTTCAATGGGTGCGTGATGCGCGAAATACGCAGAGTTATTGAACCTGTCGCGCTTTTTGCGCAGCAGACAAACGCTGCGCAAAAAGCACGGACTGTCTGTACTGCCCCATAGACTTGTATTGGTCCATGCGTGCCGCGTGAAAACCACGCGGCCCGCACGGACCGAATACACGCTCGTGTGAATCCCCCCTAAAACTGACCTTCCTTTGAGCTAGTTGAGAATCTGGAGCATTATATTTGTGGGTTTGATTAAACTCTCAAAATGCTAGAAAAAGAGAGCTTTCATGTGAAACTCGACAGTCTATTCTTGTTCTTAGAAATGAAGGCTATTCCATGCGAGAAATTGCCAAGAAACTAAAGATTTTCTACAACGGTGTGTACTACTCCCTCCAGAGGACAGCACAAACAGGCTCTAACCAGAGTAGAAAGAGAAGTGGGAGGCCCCGCTGCACAACTGAGCAACAAGACAAGTACATTAGAGTCTCTAGTTTGAGAAATAGACACCTCACAGGTCCTCAACTGGCAGCTTCATTAAATAGTACCCGCAAAACGCCAGTGTCAACGTCTACAGTGAAGAGGCGACTCCGGGATGCTGGCCTTCAGGGCACAGTGGCAAAGAAAAAGCCATATCTGAGACTGGCTAATAGAAGGAAAATATTAATCTGGGCAAAAGCACACAGACATTGGACAGAGGAAGATTGGAAAAAAGTGTTATGGACAGACGAATCGAAGTTTGAGGTATTTGGATCACACAGAAGAACATTTGTGAGATGCAGAACAACTGAAAAGATGCTGGAAGAGTGCCTGACGCCATCTGTCAAGCATGGTGGAGGTAATGTGGTGGTCTGGGGTTGCTTTGGTGCTGGTAAAGTGGGAGATTTGTAGAAGATAAAAGGGATTTTGAATAAGGAAGGCTATCACTCCATTTTGCAACGCCATGCCATACCCTGTGGACAGCGCTTGATTGGAGCCAATTTCATCCTACAAAAGGACAATGACCCAAAGCACACCTCCAAATTATGCAAGAACTATTTAGGGAAGAAGCAGGCAGCTGGTATTCTATCTGTAATGGAGTGGCCAGCGCAGTCACCAGATCTCAACCCCATAGAGCTGTTGTGGGAGCAGCTTGACCGTATGGTACGCAAGAAGTGCGCATCAAGCCAATCCAACTTGTGGGAGGGGCTTCTGGAAGCATGGGGTGAAATTTCTCCCGATTATCTCAGCAAATTAACAGCTAGAATGCCAAAGGTCTGCAATGCTGTAATTGCTGCAAAAGGAGCATTCTTTGACGAAAGCAAAGTTTGAAGGAGAAAATTATTATTTCAAATAAAAATCATTATTTCTAAGCTTGTCAATGTCTTGACTATATTTTCTAGTCATTTTGCAACTCATTTGATAAATATAAGTGTGAGTTTTCATGGAAAACACAAAATTGTCTGGGTGACCCCAAACTTTTGAACGGTAGTGTAGTTTATAGTTATATTAATTATGTGCAGTATGGAGGTATTAATTACATTCTGTATAGCCATATTAATTTTATATAGTTCAGCGGGTATTAATTACTTAGTTATAAATATTTACAATATGGCTTTTGTTATTATCTATTGTATCGTGTTATTTATTATATACTACAGATGTGTCCTTCCTTACCTTTCCACGTATCTCAACATATCCTGAGATGTGTGGAGCGAGTTGACCAGCTTTTGGAAAAAAACAAAAACACATGATTTTGCGATACTCTGTCACGAGATGTCTATGCAGTATGTGTCTATGTGTGGCCACCCAGTGGTTGTAATGTGGATTACAGCCTGTCAAGGGTTTTGCTAGCATGTCACGATACTGTATTGAAATTGTTTCGTGAAAAATTAAAATCATTAACAAAATTTAAGCAAAGGTAAGGGTGGACAAATCTGTATACAGCTATATTATTTATGCACTGCATGGTTGTATTATTTACTATGGCTCTGTATAGCCCATGCCTTAGATGTTTTCAGACCCTAGCAATGACTCTAATCATCATTATACTGTATAAAATGTTTTAACAGTTATATCGGCCATATTATTTGTGTGTCTATAGCCACGTAAATATAAAAGGTCTAGAGCGTAATACTACTCTGCAGAGTGCCAGTGTAGAACTGGTATGTGACCACTATATGGTCACTGTATGGTGATATTATTGGTCCTTGTGGTAAATATATGTGGTCATGGTGTGGAGGTATTATTTGGTCCTTGTATACTGGTATTATTTGGTAACTGCATGACTGTATTATTCAGAAAAATACTATTATATATACATTAGTGTTTATGACGGGAGAAACTATTCGGGGGCAGGGCTGGTGTATCTATGGGTACAGATTTCCTTCTAAAGCAATTATTAGGGACACTATACTAATGTGGTTGTCTGTCGAAGTCTATGACATTCTAAAAGTTGTTTTATAGTTATGCTGTCTTCAATATTTTTGGTGTTTGGGTGGAGCGGGGGCATAAGACATGCCTTGGGGCTCGTGCCCACTGGCGTAGCTATAGGGGTCGCAGCGGTCGCAATTGCGACCGGGCCCCGAAGCCAGGAGGGCCCACAGCCCCCCGCACCACATCAATAAAAAGTTACTATAGTAACTCGGGCCGCGGGCCCCTGTTACTATAGTAACAGACTGTACTTACCTTCCTGGTTCCGGATCGCAGCGGAGGTCCTGACGTCAAGCGCTGTGCGCAGCGCATGACGTCACAGCGCTATGCACCGCGCACAACATCGAGAGGATAGAACTTCCGCCACGGCCGAAGAGGAAGGTAAGATTAGTTGCCCTGACTGGCGGGGTCCGACTCCCGGAACCCGCCAATCAGCTGTTTTGAAGGGACCGCAGCAATCGTACGAGAGCTGCTTGCCCTTCATTCCGGTCACACTGTGAATCGGTGTCGTCGATTCACAGTGTGAGCGAGTAGTGAAATGAAGGGGAAGCAGGTCTCTTACGAGTGCTGCGGCCCCTTCAAAACAGCTGATTGGCGGGTCCCGGGAGACGGACCCCGACACATCAGATATTGATGGCCTATCCTGAGGATAGGCCATCAATGTTTAGGGACTGCACAACCCCTTTAAGCCTACGATGTAGCAGGCTTAGGTGGCCCATGAGAGAGGATCACAGATTGTGTGATGCTGTCTGCTGGGCGCTGTATCTAAGCCAATCACATGGTAGGCTTAGATACACGGCCCATGTGTGATCCTGTCTGATGGGCCCTGTATATAAGTCTACCACACTGTAGGTTTAGATACAGGGCCCCAGCACACAGTAATCTTATACTGTATAACATTACTGTCTGCTGGACCCTGTATCTAAGCCTACCTTGTGGTAGGCTTAGATACAGGGTCCCACAGACAGTATCACACATGGGCCCTGTATCTAAGCCTGTGTTACTAATCGTTTTCTGTGTGTTTTCTTACAGGTTCGGTCGTTGGACTACGTCGGATTCCAGGACTACTTCGATGACGGCTTTTTTATTATTATCAATAAAATGGTTAATGAGGGTGGTGTTGTTTTTTTAAATTTCAATAACATATTTTTTCTATGTCTTTGTGTATTTTTTTAAACTATATTACTATCGCCTTAGTAATGGCCGCCGGCTGATTGACAGCATCCATTGCTAAGGCGGGGCTTAGTGTTAGCCGGTGCAGAGGCGAACACTAACCCCGTTTATTACCCCGGTACCCACCGCCACCAGGGGTGCTGGGAAGAGCCGGGTACCATCCAGTACTTGACCATCTGTAGTGATGGTCGGGCAATGGGGTGGCCGCAGGCTGGTATTATCAGGAGGGGAAAGGCCAAAAACAGTGGCCCTTCCCACCCTGGTAATGCTAGGCTGCGGCTGCTTTATTGTATCTGGCTGGTTATGAAAAATGGAGGGGGACCCCACATCATTTTAAAAAAATAAAATAAAAAATAATTGTAAAGAACGATGTCGGGTCCCCCCCAATTTTCATAACCAGCCAGATACAACACAGCAGCAGCAGGCAGCATTACAAGGGTGGGAAGGGCCACTGTTTTTGGCCTTCCCCAGCCTAATACTACCAGCCTGCGGCCACCCCGGTGCCTGCCCGTCACTACAGATGGTCGGGTACTGGTTCTTACCCGTCTCTTCCCAGCACCCCTGGTGGCGGTGGATACCGGGGTAATAATGGGGGTTAGTGTTGGCCTTTGCACCGGCTAACATTAAGCCCCGCCTTAGTAATGGAGGTTGTCAATCAGCCAGCGGCCATTACTAAGGCGGTGATAATAAAGTTTAAAAAGATACAAGCACATAGAAAAAATATTTTATTGAAATAAAAAAACACAACCCTCATTAAGCATTTTATTGAGAATAAAAAAACGCCGTCATTGAAGTCCTCGAATCCGAAGTCCAACAACCGAACCTGTAAAAAAACACAAACACACAAAAATAATCAGTAACACATAAAGAAGCAAAATTATTATTCTTACCTTTCCTGGGTCCAGTATCTAATCCGATCATGTGTGATACTGTCTGCTGGGCCACTGTATCTAATCCTATCATGTGTGATACTGCCTTCTGAGCCACTGTATCTAATCCTATCATGTGATACTGTCTGCTGAGCCGCTGTATCTAATCCTATTATGTGTGGTAGTCTGCTGAGTCACTGTATCTAATCCTATCATGTGTGATACTGTCTGCTGAGCCCCTGTATCTAATCCTATCATGTGTGATACTGTCTGCTGAGCCACTGTATCTAATCCTATCATGTGTGGTACTGTCTGCTGAGCCACTGTATCTAATCCTATCATGTGTGATACTGTCTGCTCAGCCACTGTATCTAATCCTATCATGTGTGATACTGTCTGCTGGGCCACTGCATCTAATCCTATCATGTGTGATACTGTCTGCTGAGCTGTGTATCTAATCCTTTCGTGTGATACTGTCTGCTGGGCCCTATCTCTAATCCCATCATGTATGATACTGTCTGCTGACTCATTGTATCTAATCCTATCATGTGTGATACTGTCTGATCAGCCACTGTATCTAATCCTATCATGTGTGATACTGTCTGCTGGGCCACTGCATCTAATCCTATCATGTGTGATACTGTCTGCTCAGCCACTGTATCTAATCCTATCATGTGTGATACTGTCTGCTGAGCCACTGTATCTAATCCTATCCATAGTTGATAGGGTCGTAGTGCTATAGTTATGCTGTCTCCTATACACACATTTTTTTTGGGTGGACACATATGTATTGGGGCTATTTCCCCTGATATTTTAAGTCCTTAGTGACGCCCCAGCTGCTAGTGCTGCATTGTTGGGTCATTTAGGAGACCCAGCGATGCAACTGAAGGCTGCGGACCGTCGGCCATGAGAAGTTTGCGGGGGGGGGGGCCCAATAAGAACTTTTGCATCGGGGCCCATGAGCCTTTAGCTACGCCCCTGCTCGTGCCCATGATCTTTATAGATCCTAGCAGCGCCCCTGGGTGTAACTGATGAGCACCGTTATGTCCCAATGACTATTTAACATACTTGTACTGAATCTTGTTGCATCATAAGCCTGCTGGAAGATCTCTATTGTGTATCAGCAGGGAATACACATGAGGGACAACACAAAATTTAAAGTCATACGTGTGTTAATATTACACCAGCAATTGTTTGCTCTTGTGAACTGGAGCTTCTTCATTTGCACCTAGAATGGTAAAGTCAGGCCAGCGTCAATAGAGTCCGGTTTACATGAAGCATTTTTGCATGAGCAATAGACAATTTTTTTAAATATATTTTTTATTTACACCCTTAGTACTCATGCACACTGCATAAATTCATCCAAAAAATGGTGGCATGCTCCATTGTATGCTGTGTTACAGGAGTATTTTCTCCTAGAAGTATTGCTTCCAAGAGTATATTTTACTGCGACTGCCACGAAAATGCGACAAAATGAAGTTTTTTTTGCAAATCACAGCAGAACTGCTGCATTTTGCCACATTTTTGAGGCAGCCACAGTAAAAAAATGCAACTTGACTGCGCCGTCTGAATATACCCTAAGGCCTTGTTCACACAGTGCAGATTTGCTGCAGATTTTGGATGCATCTTTTAGCCAAAGCTAGTATTGGATCTAGGAGAGCGAACCTGTTTAGGTTTCATTCCTGATTGTGGCTTAAAAATAAGGCCTAAGATGCCGATACTTAGCTCCATTCGAAAAATAAGTCCCTGCAACATCGAAAACAGCGACAACTGTGAGGTCAGCGGATGGGGAGGGCTCAAGGTATCCTGCTGCGGTGCGTCGTTGAGGCCCGACTATGACCGCTAGTGGTAAAGTCATGTGACCCAACCCGTCCAGCTGTGGCCAACAGAGGCGTAGCTAGGGCTTTAAAACAGAGGGGGTGAAACACATCTGAGAGGGCCCCAACCCAGTGGGCCTCCCACACAATATAATGGCCCCCACAAAGTATAATGTCCATATAGCTGCCCCCACACCATATAATGTCCCTATAGTGCTTACCCACACAGTATAATGTCCCTATAGCTGCCCTTACACAGTATAATGACCCCTTAGTGCCCCCACACTGTATAATGCCCCTATAGCTGCCCCTATACAGTACAATGCACCCATAGCTACCCCCACACAATATAATGCCCCTATAGCTGTCCCCACACAATATAGTGCCCCTATAGTGCCTCCCGACACAGTATAATGCCCCTAAATCTGCCCCAGCACAGTATAATGCCCCCATAGCTGCCCCACAGGATAATGCCCCTATAGCTGCCCCACACACAGTTGAATGCCCTGTAGCTGCTCCCACACAGTATAATGACCCTATAGCTGCCCCCACAAATTATAATGCCCCTACAGCTGCCCCCACACTGTATAATGCTCCTATAGAAGCCCTCCCCACAGTATAATGCCCTCCATAGCTACCCCCACAGTATACTGCCCCTATAGCTGCCCCACACAGTATAATGCCCCTATAGAAGCCCTCCCTACAGTATAATGCCCTCCATAGCTACCCCCACACAGTATACTGCCCCTATAGCTGCCCCCACACAGTATAATGCCCCTATAGTGCCTCCCTACACAGTATAATGCCCCTTAATCTGCCCCCGCACAGTATAATGCCCCCATAGCTGCCCCCACAGGATAATGCTCCCATAGCTGTCCCCAGCAGTATAATTACCCCATAACCGCCACCTCACAGTATAATGCCCCACAGCTGCCCCGACTCAGTATATTACCCCCATAGCTGCCACCTCACAGTATAATACCCTTATAGCTGCCCCACGCAGTATAATGCCCCGCATAGCTCCCACCTCACAGTATAAAGCCCCACAGCTTCCCGCACACAGTATAATACCCCCATAGATGCACCACATAGCCCCAATAGTGCCTAATAAAAATAAGAAAATACATACTTCATTATGCCCGTTCCCACGATAGGTGGAGGAGATCCTTCTGCTCCTCTGGTCTGTGCAATGAGTGGCTCAGCGCAGAGAGGCGCGATGACGTCACCCTATCGCACCTGTCTGCTCCGAGCCGCCCACGGCTCAGCGCTCACGGCAAAGTGAGTGCTGGAGCAAGGAGCCGTCAGCTCCTTCCTCCAGCATTGATTTAAACTTTATCTGCGTCCTGAGGACGCAGATGCAGTTGAAACCGGAACATCAGTCAGTGGCTCGCGACCCCCTGGAGGTCTCCACATGACCCAGAGTTTGGGAAAACAAGCTTTAAACCTTTCCTTCCTTTTTGATCCATTTCTGGCTTTGGCTAAAAAAACTAAGCCAAAAACTGCATCAAAACTGTGTGTGTGATCCTGGCCTAAAATGAAACTTTGTGTCACTTACTTGGAGAACAAGTAGATTTCACTTCTTCTGGGTGGTAGCTGACAGTGGTTGCTATAGGAGATGGCAGTCAATATAGATGAGCCAAAGTCAGGAAGCAGAAGTCAGACTGCAAAGAAGGAAAAAGTGTAGTGAGGAAGCGATCTGGGAATCAGCGGAGGCAGGTAGGTTGAGGTTGGGGCATGAAGAATGGTATCTGAATAGCACAACAGGAACAATGGATGAGCTTTCCATTATCATTTTTCTTGAAGGAACTGTGCAAGGGCAACAGACATACCGGTACACAGGTGGCACTGCCAGACGTCTACATTCCAAATAGGCACCTACAGTATGCCCAGCACTAAAGTAATAAATCACCAGTTAAAAATTTATTTAAAAAGTATACCTTACATACGTATAGAATTACCCATGGGGAGATGATCTGTAAAAAGTTGTTTTTGACAACTACCAGATTTTTGGACTACAGGACACCACCCAGGTTTAGACAGCAGAAAAAAGTTAACATATATTTTTACTCTAACCCTGACATTGTACACACACAGCTCTGCAGCACGCACATTATACCAGGGGCGTTGCTAGGGTCTTAAAAGATCAGGGGCACAAGCCCCAAGCCATATGCATGGATAGACAGACAGACAGACAGACAGACAGACAGACAGACAGACAGACAGACAGATAGATAGATAGATAGATAGATAGAGATAACTTTGATAACACATAATAGTCTGACAAAAACAATGGCTCAGGAGTAAATGGTCCCTGGATATTAGACTGATGAATTAAAATCATTTCTTTGGTGCCTGAAACATGTATCCATAGTAGGCCTGCCCCCAAATAGTGAATAAATAATACCACCACATAGTGACTGAATAATACCCCATACTGTTACTGAATAATACCGCCACACCATGACCACATAGTGACTGAATAATACCCCCATACCGTTACTGAATAATACCGCCACACCATGACCACATAGTGACTGAATAATACCCCCATACTGATACTGAATAATACCGCCACACCATGACCACATAGTGACTGAATAATACCCCCATACTGATACTGAATAATACCTCTACACAATGACCACATATTATCACCACATAGTGACTAAATAATGCCACCACACCGTAACCACAGTGACTGAATAATACTCCCATACTGTTACTGAAGAATACCTCCACACCATAACCACATAGTGACTGAATAATACCCACATACTGTTACTGAGTAATACTGCCAAACCATAACCACATAGTGACTGAATAATACCGCCACACGATAACCACAAAGTGACTGAATAATACCCCCCATACTGTTACTGAAAAATACCTCCACACCATAACCACATAGTGACTGAATAATACCCCCATACTGTTACTGAATAATACCGCCACACCATAACCACATAGTGACTGAATAATACCTCCATACAATAACCACATAGTGACTGAATAATACCCCCATACTGTTACTGAATAATACCTCCATACAATAACCACATAGTGACTGAATAATACCCCCATACTGTTACTGACTAATACCGCCACACCATAACCAAAGTGACTGAATAATACCCCCATACTGTTACTGAATAATACCTCCATACAATAACCACATAGTGACTGAATAATACCCCCATACTGTTACTGAATAATACCTCCATACAATAACCACATAGCGACTGAATAATACCCCCATACTGTTACTGAATAATACCGCCACACCATAACCAAAGTGACTGAATAATACCCCATACTGTTACTGACTAATACCACCACACCATAACCACATAGTGACTGAATAATACCCCCATACTGTTATTTAACAAAAAACACTATACAAAGACCAATATTACCACCATATAGTGACAATATAGTGGTAGATGCCAGTTATACACAGGAGCTCTGCAGACTATATTGGTGATTACAGTACATTTATATCCAGTGACTCACAGGTGATGTTTTATATGATTTCCCTTTTTTTCTCCATCCGGCCCAGACCACTGTGACGACTTATTCCAGCCACGACTCGTCTAGTTTTTCCTGCATCCTCGCCACCTATACCCCATCCTCTAAACAAACTCGTAATCCACAGTGCCCCATACCCTCAGTTCTCGACACAATAAAAGTGCTCCATCAGTACCAGTGCCCTCTTTGTGCCCCTACGCAGTCATAATGCCCCCTTTGTGCCCACTGTATATAGCGCCACAGCGTCCCCCTGTAGGTAGCACCACACACACAACCCCCTGTAGATAGCGCTACACACACACCTGCCCCTTGAAGATAGCGCCACACACAGCTCCCTCTTGTAGATAGCGCTACACGCACATCCTCCCCTTGTAGGTAGCTTTACACACAGCCCTCCTTGTAGATCGAACCACACACAGCCCCCCTTATAGCTAGCGTCGCACACAGCCCCCCATTGTAGCTAGCTCCACACACAGCCCCCCTTTTAGCTAGTGCCACACACAGCCCTTTTAAATAGCGCCACACACAGCCCCGCTTGCAGATAGAGCCACACACAGCCCACCCTTGTAGATAGTACCACACAGCCCCCCTTGTAGATCGTGCCACACAGCCCCCTCAGTACATAGTGCCACAGAGCCCCCCTAGTAGATAGTGCCACACATTCCCCCTGATAGTGCCACACAACCCTCCCCCTGTATTGTGCCACACAGCCCTAGTTGATAGTGCCACAAACCTCCCTTGTAGATAGTATTACACAGCCCCCCTGTATAGTGCCACACAGCCTCCCTACTAATAGTGCCACACCCCCCCTTGTAGATAGTACCACACAACCCCCCCGGCATAGCCCCCTTACTAGATAGTGCCACACAGCCCCCCTTAGTAGGTAGCGTCAAACAGCTATCCCCCTGTTTTAGATAGACAGCCCCCTTTAAAAAAACAAAAATAAATAAATCGTTCTTACCTGGCCCCCCTTCCTGCAACAGACGGAACGCTCCTCCGCCTCTTGATGGGACCCTTGTGTAGGCCAGCGTGATACAGTGACGTTATCACGCTGGCCTGCGCAGGGTCTCCGTCCCAGTGTCTCATAGGCTGCAGGTCCATTAATGCTATGTGCCGGGCGGCTCGGGCCCTCTCATGCCGTGGGCCCCGCAGCAGCCACTATGGCTGCTATATTGGGCAGGGAGCCCTAGGCAATTGCCCGGTTTGCCCCCTGTGACTAAGGCTGTGGCTGGAGATCCGGGTCACTAGGCAAAAAATCCAGGGCATGAACCCCGCATGCCTGGTGCTAATGACACCCCTGAATTATACACATGCAGCACTGTTACACGGACAGTAGATATACACACAGCTGTACACTACACACATTATAGACATACAGAACAGCTGCATAAACAGTATATACAGTGAAGAAAATAAGTATTTGATCCCTTGCTGATTTTGTAAGTTTGCCCACTGTCAGACATGAACAGTCTAGAATTTTTAGGCTAGGTTAATTTTACCAGTGAGAGATAGATTATATAAAAAAAAAACAACCAGAAAATCACATAGTCAAAATTATATATATTTATTTGCATTGTGCACAGAGAAATAAGTATTTGATCCCCTACCAACAATTAAGAGTTCAGCCTCCTCCAGACCAGTTACACGCTCCAAATCAACTTGGTGCCTGCATTAAAGACAGCTGTCTTACATGGTCACCTGTATAAAAGACTCCTGTCCACAGACTCAATTAATCAGTCTGACTCTAACCTCTACAACATGGGCAAGACCAAAGAGCTTTCTAAGGATGTCAGGGACAAGATCATAGACCTACACAAGGCTGAAATGGGCTACAAAACCATAAGTAAGACGCTGGGTGAGAAGGAGACAACTGTTGGTGCAATAGTAAGAAAATGGAAGACATACAAAATGACTGT
The DNA here is from genome assembly GCF_050947455.1 of Rhinoderma darwinii. Classification (NCBI taxonomy): domain Eukaryota; kingdom Metazoa; phylum Chordata; class Amphibia; order Anura; family Rhinodermatidae; genus Rhinoderma; species Rhinoderma darwinii. The sequence goes on from NC_134689.1 coordinate 373,313,530, forward strand.
CAATCGACATGGATCTGGGGCTCCATGCAAAATCTCACCTCGTGGGGTATCCTTGATCCTGAGGAAGGTGAGAGCTCAGCCGAAAACTACACGGGGGGAACTTGTTAATGATCTCAAGGCAGCTGGGACCACAGTCACCAAGAAAACCATTGGTAACACATTACGCCGTAATGGATTAAAATCCTGCAGTGCCGGCAAGGTCCCCCTGCTCAAGAAGGCACATGTACAGGCCCGTCTGAAGTTTGCAAATGAACATCTGGATGATTCTGAGTGATTGGGAGAAGGTGCTGTGGTCAGATGAGACTAAAATTGAGCTCTTTGGCATTAACTCAACTCGCCGTGTTTGGAGGAAGAGAAATGCTGCCTATGACCCAAAGAACACCGTCCCCACTGTCAAGCATGGAGGTGGAAACATTATGTTTTGGGGGTGTTTCTCTGGTAAGGGCACAGTACTACTTCACCGCATCAATGGGAGAATGGATGGAGCCATGTACCGTCAAATCCTGAGTGACAACCTCCTTCCCTCCACCAGGACATTAAATATGGCTCGTGGCTGGGTCTTCCAGCACGACAATGACCCGAAACATACAGCCAAGGCAACAAAGGAGTGGCTCAAAAAGAAGCACATTAAGGTCATGGAGTGGCCTAGCCAGTCTCCAGACCTTAATCCCATCGAAAACTTATGGAGGGAGCTGAAGATCCGAGTTGCCAAGCGACAGCCTCGAAATCTTAATTATTTACAGATGATCTGCAAAGAGGAGTGGGACAAAATTCCATCTAACATGTGTGCAAACCTCATCATCAACTACAAAAAAAGTCTGACTGCTGTGCTTGCCAACAAGGGTTTTGCCACCAAGTATTAAGTCTTGTTTGCCAAAGGGATCAAATACTTATTTCTCTGTGCACAATGCAAATAAATATATATAATTTTGACAATGTGATTTTCTTTTTTTTTTTTTTTATATAATCTATCTCTCACTGCTAAAATTAACCTAGCCTAAAAATTCTAGACTGTTCATGTCTTTGACAGTGGGCAAACTTACAAAATCAGCAAGGGATCAAATACTTATTTCCTTCACTGTATATACATACTAGTCCTTCTCAATTAATTAGAATATCATCAAGAAGTTAATTTATTTCAGTAATTCAATTCAAAAAGTGAAACTCACATATTCTATAGATTCATTACACACAGAGTTATCTATTTCCAGCATTTGTTTTCTCTTCATTTTGATGATTATGGCTAACAGTTAATGAAAACCCTAAATTTACTGTCTCAGAAAATTAGAATATTTGGTAAAACTTGAAGAAGATTGTAGACTCATGGTGTCACACTCTAATTATCTAATCAACCCAAAGCACCTGCAAAGGTTTCCTAAGCCTTTAAATGGTCCAACAGTCTAGTTCTGTAGGCTACACAATCATGGGGAAGACTGTTGACTTGACAGTTGTCCAGAAGACAGTCATTGACAGGAGGGAAAGCCACAAAAGGACATTGCTAAAGAAGCTGGCTGTTCACATTGTGCTGTATGCAAACATATTAATGGAAAGTTGAGAGGAAGAAAAAAAGTGTGGTAGGAAAAGGTGCACAAGCAACAGGGATAACCGCAGCCTTGAAAGGATTGTCAAGAAAAGGTCATTCCAGTATATGGGGGAGATTCACAAGGAGTGGACTGCGGCTGAAGTCAGTGCTTCAAGAGCCACCACACACAGAGGTATCCAGGACATGGGCTACAACTATCGCATTCCTTGTGTCAACGTCAGAAGCGTCTTACCAGGGCTAAGGAGAAAAAGGACTGGTCTGTTGCTCAGTGGTCCAAAGTCCTGTTTTCACATGAAAGTAAATTTTGCATTTCATTTGGAAATCTCAGTCCCAGAGTCTGGAGGAAGAGTGGAGAGGCATCAATCCAAGTGTCTTGCGGTCCAGTGTGAAGTTTCCACTGTCAGTGATGGTTTGGGGAGCCATGTCATCTGCTGGTGTTGGTCCACTGTGTTATATCAAGTCCAGAGTCAATGCAGCGTCTACCAGGACATTTTCGAGCACTTCATGCTTCCCTCTGCTGACAAGCTTTATGGGGATTCAGATTTCATTTTCCAGCAGGACTTGGCACCTGCCCACACTGCCAAAGTACTAATACCTGGTTTACTAACCACAGTATCACTGCGCTTGATTGGCCAGCAAACTCCCCTGACCTAAACCCCATAGAGAATCTCCGTAAACCTGATGTCTCCATCTCTGTGTGTGGCACTACCATAACTCCTAAGCAGCACGCCCGCTGTCTCGGGGTTATTTTTGACTCAGATCTTTCCTTTACTCCTCACATTCAATCACTTTCACGCTCCTGTCATTTTCACCTCAAAAACATCTCCAGAATCCGCCCTTTTCTTACTGAGGAAACCGCCAAAACTCTCATTGTTGCTCTGAGTCACTCTCGTCTTGACTACTGTAACTCATTACTAATCGCTCTTCCCCTCACTAAACTCTCCCCTCTCCAATCCATCCTCAATGCAGCAGCCAGGCTCATATTTATGACCAACCGCTACACCAACGCCTCTACCCTGTGCCAGTCACTGCACTGGTTGCCCACCCCCTTCAGAATTAAATTGAAACTTATTACTCTCACCCACAAAGCTCTCCACAGTGCTGCACCTCCTTACATCTCCTCCCTCATCTCTGTCTACCACCCTACTCGGGCTCTACGTTCTGCTAACAACCTTACATTAAAATCCTCCATAATCCGAACCTCCCACTCCCGTCTCCAGGATTTCTCTCATGCTGCACCCGTCCTCTGGAATGCGCTACCCCAGACAATCAGATTAATTCCCAATATCCACAGTTTTAAACGTTTTAAACATGGCCCTCCTTTTAGATTAGTCATCAGAATAAGATTCCCTCACACTCCTTCTCTTCATGTCCGTCATACACGGATACTGGCTGGTGACCGGCTCATGCATATTTATGTTACCACCGCATGTGTATAAAAATGGCCGGACCATTGTACAGAACAAACACTATTACACTTTGTGTCTCCCTTATGTCCTCATAGATTGTAAGCTCTTGCGAACAGGGTCCTCACTCCTCAGGTTTGAATTGTAAGTTAACTTTGTCACTATGTAATGTCTGATATTGTTTGTTTCATGTTCCCTCTAAATTGTAAAGTGCTGCGTAATATGTTGGCGCTATATAAATAAAGATTATTATTATTATTAAGAGGAAGATGAGACACCAGACCAAACAATGCAGACGAGCTGAAGGCCGATATCAAAGCAACCTGGGCGTCCATAACACCTCAGCAGTGCCACAGGCTGATCGCCTCCATGCCCCTATTGCTGCCCCAACACAGGATAATCCCCTTGTTGCTGCCCCCACACAGTATAATACCCCATAGCTGCCCCACACAGTTTAATACGACTATAGCTGCCTTACACAGTATAATGCCCCCTTTGTTGCCCCCATACAGTATAATGTTCAAATAGATGCCCCCCCATATCAAGTATTATGTCCCCATAGGGCCTAATAAAAAATAGATACTCGCCTATCCCCGTTTCCACGATGAGTGGAGGAGATCCCTCTGCTCCTCAAGTCTGTGCTATGATTGGCTTGACACAGAGAGGCACGATGACGTGACTGCACGCACCTGTCTGTGCCAAGCCGCTCATGGCCGCCGTTACATAGTGAATGCTGGAGCAGGGAGCTGATGGCTCCCTGCTACACCATTGGATTTAACTGTATCTGCGTCCTGAGGACGCAAATGCAGTTGACACCGGGACATACCGCCGGCTGCCTGGGACAGCGGAACAACACTCAGAATCCGGGACTGTCCCGCTGGGTCCGGGACGGTTGGAGGGTATGACTTTGGACTATAAGACTCAGGGACTTTTAGCAAGATTTTTTCTTGCTAAAAAGTGCGTCTTATAGACGGAAAAACACGGTAATTATGAGCCGTATAGACTGCCCCCTATTGGGTGTAATAGGTAGTAGATATTTTTGTTAGCAGCAGAGCACATCATATCAACCACTTTAAGTCCTTCATTACTAAAATATTTTTTTGCCGCAATTTAAACTGCATCAAAAAACGTTCCTATGGGAAAAATGTCTTTAAAAACGCTATACCCATGGTATGCTGCATTTCGCCAAAAAATTGCCTCAAAAATGCCAAAAACAAAATGTAGTGCATTTTATATTTTACTATAGACTTTAATGTAACATCTGGCAACTGCAAACAATGCCATTAAAAATGCCACGAAAAACACACAAAACGCTTTGTGTGAATCCAGCCTGATAAGAGTTTACACAGCTTGAAGGAAAGATCTTTCTGTGAGCCCTGTCGGCACTTCTGATTGATCGAGAGAGGGCTCACACTTCCTCACTTAGGGTACATAAATTGTGCGTCATCCACCCATGAAGGACTGAGGGGTAAATATATAGTAGGTGCCAAAGCTCCCATCACCTTCTCTTTAATAGGGCATCTATTACAATGGAGATTTTCTGTAGGATTGGAGTATCTCCTATAACATTGGTTTATATGTATTATATTATTGGATTATAGGATCAGAGACTTCTATTATTTATAGTCTTCTCTAAACCTGCGAGAACACTAGATCCACTGTAAAGGAAACTGGTTTCTACATATAGAACCCAAAACACCTTTACCATAACTATGAGCCCTGCTCCCTCATGCCCAGGTGTGGATTGACTATGGACAACACCCTAGAGCAGTCTACTCCACAATTAATTTGCAAATAGATCTGCCAACCACCGTCTCTTTTCATAGTGCACAAAGTCTCTAAAGGTACTTTTACACTGGCCCATTTTGGCCGTTACAACGAGTGCCGATCAACGAGACAGCTCATTGATCGGCGCTCGTTTGTTCCTTTCTAAGGTGCTAGAATGAGGACGAGCGCTTGTAAGGCTGGATTCACACGAGCACGTTACGTCCGTAATGGACGGAACGTATTTCGGCCGCAAGTCCTGGACCAAACACACTGCAGGGAGCCGGGCTCCTATCATCATAGTTCTGTACGACGCTAGGAGTCCCTGCCTCTCCGTGGAACTACTGTCCCGTACTGAAAACATAATTACAGTACGGGACAGTTGTCCTGCAGCGAGGCAGGGACTCCTAGCGTCGTATTTAACTACACTACAACTAATGTTATCATATCATAATCATCATTATGGCATCAATGGGACCGGATTGCCAGATTATGGAATATATATATGTGTCTGCAGGCAACAGTGAAGAATGGTGGAGGGTCCCTGCAAGTTTGGGGCTGCATTTCAGCAATTAAGTTGGGGATTTGGTCAGGATTCATGGTGTCCTCAATGCTGAGAAATAAAGGCAGATACTTATCCATCATGCAATGCCATCAGGGAGGCATCTGATTGGCTCCAAATGTATTCTACAGCAGTATAATGACCCCAAACATACAGCCAACGTCATCAAGAACTATCTCCAACGTAAAGAAGGACAAGGAGCCCTGGAAGTGATGATGTGGCCCCCACAGAATCCTGATCTCAACATCATCGAGTCTGTCTGGGATTACACGAAGAGACAGAGGGATTTGAGGAAGTCTACGTCCACAGAAGATCTGTGGTCAGTTCTTTAACAACCTCCCTGCCGAGTTCCTTCAAAAACTGGGTACAAGTGTACCTAGAAGAATTGATGCTGTTTTGAAGGCAAAGGGTGGTCACACCAAATATTGATTTGATTTAGATTTTTCTTCTGTTTATTCACTTTGTATTTTGTTAATTAATGGAAAAAAAACTATTAACACTTCTATTTGTGAACGCATACTTACTTTGCAGCATTTTTCCACAACTGCCTAAATGTTTTGCTCAGTTCTGTATACCTTTAACGGACACTGCAAAACAGAGTGAAAAGGGCCTTACTAGAAGCAGCAGTATCTATGTGTTTCACTCTGCCTCTGTCTCTTTATCTGCAGCATCTACCCCTTCTCCCTCCCCTCTCCATAGACTTCTATCGGCAGCAGCTGTAACCTGATCCCTCAGTAAGGCCTCATTCAAACAAACGTTGACATACGTCTGTCCGGGTGCTGTACGTTAAAACAACATGTCCTATTCTAGTCCGTTTTTGCGGACCACGCACCCATTGTAGTCTATGGGTGTGTGAAAATCACAGACAGCACACGGACGTCATCCGTGTGCTGTCCGTGTTTTACGCAAACAGTTGCTGTAGAAATGCTGAGAAAAAAATAAATAAAAAAAGATGCACCAACACTGACATAACAAACTGATGCCACACGGAACAAACACTGATGGAACACGGAACTGTAACGCATGAAAAACTGTGCGATTTTTGCGGACGCAAAACGGACACGTTCATGTGAATCGGGCCTTAGGCCCCATGCACACGAACCTGCTTTTGCGGCCGCAATTCCCCCGAAAATCCATGGGAGAATTGCGGCTTCATTCATTTCTATGGGCCCATGCACACGACCGTGGTTTCCAAGTTCCGTGCATGGCCCAGGAGCCTGGACCGCAGAAAGAACGGACATGTCTTATTACGGCCGTGTTCTGCGGTCCAGGCTCATAGAAAATAATGGACGCGGCCATGTGCACAGCCCGCGAATTGCGGGCGGCTCGCGGGTGACACTCCGCTGCCGGCCGACCTGAAAATCATGGCCGCGCACATGGCTACGGTCGTGTGCATTAGGCCTTAGGCTGATAATCCATTTAATCACCATAAACCATAACGGACCGTTTACACGCTACGATTTTCCAAACCAACAAAGAAAGATCGGTGGTTTGAAAAAGTAAATTACATTTTGCAAACCTCAGTCCCACCCTGTGAAAATATATTGCGTGCGGAAAGTGTTCTGAGGCGCGTGTCAATTTATGCTGCGTGTTCTGAGTGGAGATGCGGCGCGCTTGGTCCATAGACTACAATGGGGAGCATACATTTCGTAATAAAAATCGCCAGTTGAGTTATAGTTTGCGTAGCGTTTACGTCGTGGTATGGCAGAAAACAACAGCATTTCCGCAGCAATATGCGCAACAAAAACACACGATTTACTGCGGATTTCTGTGACTGATTTACCTGACGTTTCTTGAAATTCCTCCACTGCAGATTTTTTTGTTGCAGAAAGTCTGCAATGTGTCCGGTCTGTGTGAACATACCCCAAGACCGGGATCCCACGCAGTTTTGATTCAGTTTTCAAAACACAAGTGGACACAAAATAAGGGCCTATTCACACGAACATGGAGAAACTCGGACATGAAAAACGGCTGTTTTTCACGTCCAAGTTTCACCCATGTGGGACCCGTTTTCACGGATCCCCAAAGACGTGACTCCATGGAGGGATCCGTGGAAACAGAAGAAAATAGGACACGGTATATTGAAACAACGGCCGTGTGAACGACCCCATTGAAAAAACTGTCTCGTGTGACGCTGCTGAAACAACCCAATTCTCATGTATGGAACTGATTTTCAGGCGCAAACATGTCTGCAATTAATCTGCTGCGTGTGAATATGGCCGTACACTGTACAACATAAAGTAGAACATCTCACAGCAGGTCTTGTAAATGACGCAGTACATTTCAATCGTTTTGTTATTATTTTCAAAAGAATCAATAAAGCTGTAAAAAAAACAAAAAAAACGTTTATAACATCACCTTCGACATGTACCGTCTATTGGCTCTACGGCTCTTCCCGTAGTCCCGCCTATCAATGTGACCAATGAACAGCCGAATTTGCCTTAACAAAGCCCGGCGTCTTCCTTGTTCCTTTTGGACGCCACGCCCCATCTTTGCAATATGCGGCCAATAATTACACGGGCATGTTCTGACGTTATCCGGAATCGGCCAATCATAACAAGTGGGAGGAGCTTCATTCAGGCCTACTCTATTCTAGGCCAAGCGGCGGGGTCAGGTCGTAGCACACGTGGAGGTGTAGCCGGAGAACAGCAAAGGTAAGAGGTCTAGGGAGGTCTTATGGTTCCGTGGCTCAGTCACTGGGGGTCGGTGCGGCAAGTAGTGGAGGCCCTAGATTTGGGATCATGGGTTAGCGGACGAGGAAGCGTTGTCCGGGGGCAGTGGTTAGAGGATGTCCGGGCTAATGTGGCGGGCTGCAGTTATATATGGCGGATAGTAAGGCCTCTTCCGCGGAAGAGTAACGGATCGTATACGGGGGTGGATGGGCCCGTGTTGTGTGTACGATGCTGCGGCCTGGACGTGCTGTGTATTGCGGATTTGTGTATAGAATGAACGGGGGAGGATTAGCACTAGATGAAGCTCTGACTATACCCTGATCCCCGATTTTTGTATAAATAAAGCTTATTGTAAAGAGCACATGGTTTATTATGTAGTCTTATTCAATTCAACAATCTTTATGTAAAAATGAAGAGTTTACAGGGCCCCAAGTCTCTTGCTGTGCAGTTAGAAGTGATCTATTGTTCCCTGTTATCAGTTATTTCCGTATAGGGAGATATTTGTAGCTGTATGGGGAAGCTGAGATATGAGGTGTTGTGGGGTGAGACATCAGACTGTAGAGCTGCTCGAGCTGTGACCTGGAGGGAAACTGGTCACCAGTTTAACAAAATGGCAGCTTTGCAGGGCTTGGAGGCCGGCAACACTTAGGCCTTGTGCACACGGCTGTAGTGGTTTTACCACAGATCTGGTGTGGTCCATTTTTCAGCAAAAATCGTTTTGTTCATCTGCGTCATCGGCATTCACGGATCCGCAACAAAAAAACTGATGTTACCAGTTTAGGGCCTGTTCACATCAGTGTTGGATTTCCGTTCAGGGGTTCCGTCTGTAGTTTCCGTCGTGGAACCCCGCAAAGCTTCCGTTTGCATCACCATAGATATCAATGGTGACGGAAACACTGCTAATGGTATCCGTCTGTCACCGTTCCGGCAGGTTTCCGTTTTTTCCAACTGAATCAATAGCGCAGTCGACTGAGAAAGCGGAAACCTGCCGCAACCGTGACAAACGGAAACCATTAGCAGTGTTTCCGTCACCATTGATATCTATGGTGATGCAAACGGAAGCTGTGGTTTCAGTTTGACTTTCCGTTGCGGGGTTCCACGACGGAACCCCTGAACGGAAAGCCAACGCTGATGTGAACCGGCCCTTAGTCAAGTTGCATATCTCCGGACCATAGAACTACTTGTCCTGAGTTAGTGCGGGTATGTGAGCACCATGGTCGTGTGCATTGGGCAATAGAAATGAACGGGTCTGCAAAAGTGCAGATAAATTGCCGACACAAAAGCGCGGTCACATGAATGGGGCCTGTATGGAGAAGGGTTGTCCAGAACATTATAACCCCAGATCTACCGTGTGAGTTACACAAAACAGCACCTCAAGTCTCCGCTTCCTGGACCCCTGTGCTCATACGTGCACTCTATCCTCAGGGTAGCTTTGTAGATGTCTGAGTTACTCATTTGGAGCAGTCTCTTTAGACAGCACAATTGTAAGCATTGTGACCCTCTGCTAGGGGTTGTCCACTATTAGAAAAATATGGCTGCTGTCTTCCAAAAACAACGCCACACCTGTTCACTGGTTGTGTCTGGTATTGCAGCTCTGCTCCATTGAAGTAAATGAGGCTGAGCTTCAGTGGACAGGTGTGGGGCTGTTTTTGGAAGATGGCAGCCATGTTTTTCTGATCCTGTACAACCCTGTTGGTGTTAAGCTGCTAACACCACTTACACAGATGACACATGACAGTAAATGTTTCCAGGGGTCCCAGAATTAGCGATATGGTAGAAGTAGTGATCACGGGGACAGGGGTGATCTGATCTGGACATGTCGGTGATCCCCCTTGGTAGTCTACCCCATAATTTCAGGGGGTACCTGGCTTGGGTCCGCTCTCTTTGGAGGCCTCTGCGTGATCTTGTATTATGTAATGTCTCTGCCCATTGACTTTAATGGTTGCCGTGTAAAGCTGCTCTTTCTGATACAGTCAGACCCTGTGGGATTCAATCCGCATGCTGGGAGCTGCCTCTGGAAAGGTAGTTGACCTTTGGGGGGGGTCCCTATATGGCAAAGTAAGGGAGTGTCCTACATACATGTGGGATCGCTGGGGGTCTGACCACTAGGGCGCCCAGCGATGGGAACGGGGGACCAAATGTCCCCCAAAGTACTCCATGAGAATGGTGCGCATGATTGGCCAGCGCCCCATATTTCTATGGGACTTCTGGCTCTGTCGGCTCCATAGAAATGAATGGAGTGCTGGTTGAGCATGCGCACCATTCTCATGGAGCCCTTCGGACACCCCCGCAATCGCACATGTATCCCCTATCGTGGGGATAGGGGATACATGTTTGTGGGAAAACCCGTTTATGGGATTCCATGATATACTAGCTGTATCCATCTTCAGGAGTCCGGGCCTACTTTCCAGTAATGCTAGTTTCTCCTTCGTACTTCAGTGATGGTCAGTAATATGATTTGTTTTGCAGACAGAACCATGACAGAACAGGATGTTGAAAATGAATTGTTGGATTACGAAGAAGATGATGAACCCCAGGCACCCGCTGAGACCCCCGCACCAACCGGCAGAAAGGAGGTTAAAGGCTCCTACGTGTCCATCCATAGCTCTGGCTTCAGAGACTTCTTGTTAAAGCCTGAACTGCTGCGAGCCATTGTGGACTGTGGCTTTGAGCACCCCTCTGAAGGTCGGTACAAGGAGACTTGGGTTTGGGCAACTCTGTATAATGTAGATGAGTCTCAAGCTGGGCTGGAGGATGTATATATGATCTAGAGACCATCCCGCCCATCAGTGATTGACAGTCTTATCTGTATCCATGCTCTCACATAGAAGGCTGTCAGTCACTAATTGGAGGATGGGGAAGGCTCATAAATCAGTGCGTAATCATTCATTGCGTTCATTAATATACATGGTCTGGGTATTTCCAGCTTTTACTACAGAGGTACGCTGCGTCGTTTACTCAACTCCTTACCCACGAATACGCCTTTTTTTTACCCTTTCTAATGACAATCTCCTGCTCTAGAGGCACGGGATCGGAGGACTTTTCAGCCCTTTGATCGTCAGTCAAGACTGACCGTGACATGATCAGAGGCTTCACTCCCTTGATAGGGTTACTGGGTTGTCCATTGACCCAATCGGGTACTGAGTGACCTCTGTTCGGTCTGCCCTTGGGTTCTAGAAAGGACCCCAGGGCTGTCTGTTAACTAAGCCCTGACAGCCTTTGCCAGAGTGATCTAGATAATAATGTACTGACAATGGCATACAGGCGAATCCTCATACATAAGTCTAAAATAAACATGTAAAATAGTGATCCCTTAATGGGAATAAAAAAAATAGTCTGCAAAAAAATTGCTATTTAGTATAAATACATTTTCCTTCGCTTGCATTACATAAAAACTTCTTACCGACACTACCATGATAACTTGTAGGATTGACTTTAACAGGTCATTCTGTGTAAAATGTCAACAATTTTAAAAACAAAAAATGCTAAAATTATAGCGCCCCAAAAAGTAAATAAATACATTTTTCCCACATATAACCCAGCCTCATACGGCTACGTCAATAAAAATTATAAAAAGTTATGGCGGCTGAAATGCAAAGAGGCAATAATGAAAATATTTTGCAGGTTAAGGTCCAAACACGCCTGTCCATTAAAGGGTTAAATGCACCCTCCATCCGATCCTTTCTTACTCTAGCCTGATACTCACAGGCAAGCTTGTCCAGGATAGGAAAAGGCCAAAATAAGCGCCTCCCTTGTTTATGGGCATATCTGGTATTGCATCTGAACCTACTTCATGTGATTGCTGCAATGCCGGAAGCTGCCCATGGACTAGGGTGGGGCTGTTTTTGGACTATAAAGCAGGACTTGTCTTCTAATCCTGGACTAGTTTTAGCAGTAGATGTGGTGATTATAGTGGGCACGGGTTTTTTCCTGCAGATGTTCGTACAATATACTCTTACTTAATTTCGTATTGACTTCCTTATTTTCTTATTGCAGTTCAACATGAATGTATTCCTCAGGCCATTCTTGGCATGGATATCTTGTGTCAAGCCAAATCTGGTATGGGGAAGACTGCTGTGTTCGTCCTGGCCACTCTTCAGCAGATTGAGGCAGTTGAAGGACAAGTATCCGTTCTTGTGATGTGCCACACGCGTGAACTTGCGTTCCAGATCAGCAAGGAGTACGAGAGATTCTCAAAGTACATGCCTACAGTGAAGGCAAGTAACCTGAAATTTCAACAGCCATTGTGTGTGGGTGTTTCTTTGTATTAGGGTCTTGTACTTATTTATATGCTGCTGTTATGGTTTCAGGTTGCAGTTTTCTTTGGTGGACTCGCCGTCAAGAAGGATGAAGATACAATACGCAAAAGCTGCCCTCACATAGTGGTTGGAACGCCAGGCCGTATCTTGGGACTTGTTAGACTAAAAATCCTCAGCTTGAAGAACGTCAAACACTTTGTTCTGGATGAATGTGACAAGATGTTGGAGCTTTTGGGTAAGCGTGTGAAGACTGGATGTAAAGGGGGTTTTCTGGCTGGGGTGGGGGTCCACTTCAAATACGCTATAAGGTATTAAGGAATTTTGACTTAATAGAGGAAGGTTTTGTTCGGTACTCCTTTTATTAGCCACAGCGACTCTCCTTCTGGAGGACCCAGCATGTCCTTACGTTACGTGGACGGCTCATTGGTTTCAATAGGCACAATGTAATGCTTAATTTCTCCTATGGTGGCGCTGCAGGGATACTAAGCTCTAGGTTCCTCTATAGATTAGCTAATGGCTCGGGGTCCTACAAGCAGGACCCCCTGTGATGAGATTACGAACAAAACTAGATTGTCCAAAGCGGGCAACTTCTTAGTGGGGGTTACAAGCCATTGGCTCATAAAGTGGGCTTGCACAGGACTTGTTCTATGGAGTATTTTAAATAGCTTGTATTCTGTCTCTAGATATGCGAGGAGATGTGCAGGAGATATTCCGTCTCACCCCTCACGAGAAGCAGTGCATGATGTTCAGCGCCACGCTCAGCAAGGAGATTCGTCCGGTCTGCAGGAAGTTCATGCAGGATGTAAGTTGCCAATGTGCTTGCAAAAAGTGCAGTCGGAGTGCAGTGCTTCTGATGATTTTGGGGGAAACCGTCTGTTTTGTGGATTTATGGCTGTTTAGCATATGCCCACACGTGCAGTGTACAAGTTACTATATTGCTCATGTATTTTTCCGGTGTTACAGCCTTTTATTATACTCAATAGCTGAGTGTGCAATTCTCTAGGTGTCTGATCTAAAATCTCCCAGCATCCTCTGCTGTTTCAGTGTGTGCACAAAGCTTGATCTAGTGATTTGCATTCTGGGAAGGGTGGTTGTTATGCCGGACACTACAGAATCGATTTAAGAAACTGTACCACATTGTCAGAGCAGTTAGTTTTTTTTGTGCTTTAACAAACTTGAAGGGGTTGTCCGGGATAAAATGACTGTTAACCCCTTAGTGACCAGCCCATTTTAGGCCTTAATGACCAAGCTATTTTATTCGTTTTTCTATAGTCGCATTCAAAGAGCTATAACGTTCTTATTTTTTCGTCTACATAGCTGTATGAGGACTTGTTTTTTGCGGGATTAGTTGTGCTTTTTAATGGCACCATTTTTGGGTACATATAATTTTTATATTAACTTTTATTAACCTTTTTGGGGGGATTATAAAAAAAAACTGAAATTCCGCCATTGTTCTATGCGTTTTTAAATTGACGCCGTTCACTATGCGACGTAAATAACATGTTACCTTTATTCTATGGGTCGGTACGATTACGGCGATACCACATATGTAGAGGTTTTTTTGTTTTACGACTTTTGCACAATAAAAACACTTTTGAACTAAAATTATTTGTTTTTGCATCGTCGCTTTGCAAGAGCCGTAATTTTTTTATTTTTCCATCAATGTAGTGATTTTTTGGGCTTGTTTTCTGCGGGACAAGACGTAGTTTTGAATGGTACTGTTTTGGGGTGCATGGGACTTATTGATTCATTTTTATTATGACTTTTTTGGGGGGCAATGGAAAAAAATTGCAATTTCGCCATGGTTTTTTGCGTTTTTTTTTTTACGGTGTTCACTTTGCGGTTTAAATTACATATTAACTTTATTAATGGAGTGATTACGGTCGCGGCGATACCACATATGTGTACTTTTTTTATTTTTTTACACTTTTACTAAATAAAACCACTTTTTATGGAGAAAAATGGTTTTATTTATTTTTTTATTGTACTTTTTATTAATAATCTTTATTTCACTTTGATTGATTTTATTAGTCCCACTAGGGGACTTTACTGTGCGATATGCCGATCGCTGCTATAATGCTCTGGTATACTTCGTATACCAGAGCATTATTGCCTGTCAGTGTAAATCTGACAGGCAATCTGTTCGGACGTGCCTCCGGCGTGTCCTAACAGCAATATGTCCAGGGCAGACCTGGGGGCTTTTATCAAGCCCCCGGCTGCCATGACACCCCATCGGAGACCCGCGATTTCATTCGCGGGCCACCGATGGGTGACAGAGGGAGCGCACTCCCTCTGTAAACAAAGTTAAATGCTGCGGTCGCTATTGACGGCGGCATTTAACGGGTTAAACGGCCGCGATCGAAGTAAACTTCGATCGCGGGCGTTGGAGCAGGAGCTCAGCTGTCATCAGACAGCAGAGCCCCGGCTCCTGCCTGCACGGGAGACCCGTGCAGGACTTAGACTAGGCTGACGTGAAAAGGCGTCAGCCTAGCCTAAAGCCCATTAGTGACCGACGTAAAAAGGCGTATTAGTGGTCACTAAGGGGTTAATGCCTGTAATTTATAAATGTAAATACATTTGTAATATACTTACATTTTCCTAAGTGGCCCTGTTTCCAGATCCTGCCGTGGGGTACTTGATGGGTGACGTCCCTCTGGCCGCTGTGTTGATCAATTATTTTCCGGATATACGACACGTCACTTGGGCCGTGTATGGGCTGTTCCGCTGCACAGCCCGTAACTGGCATGCGTGGTCTCGCGGTCCCTGCTGTTCTCGAGATAACAGCAGGGACCGCGCATGCGTGCTACAACAGAACAGCCCATACACGGCACGGCACAAGTGACGTGTCGTATACCCGGAAAAGTATTGAAGATCAACACAGCGGTCAGAGTGACATCACCCTTCAAGTACCCCATGGCAGGATCTGGAAACGGGGCAACTTAGGAAAATGTAAGTATGTTACAAATGTATTTACATTAATAAATTACAAGCATTAACAAATAGTCATTTTATGTCGGACACCCCCTTTACATTTCCCAAGACCACTATAATACAGCCTGTAACTAGGGAACAGTATTGTATCTACGGGATTAGCTATGGTTCTGCTCACCTCCTGCATCGTGGCCTACTTTTAGAACGACTGACATCAGCGGCGCCCGACAGACCTCATTGACTTATGATTGTCTAAGTTCTGCCAAGGAGTCCGACGCTTTTATTGTAAAAATAGCACTACATGCGGTGTTCTTCCTGTCTATTTTGTCATGGAGGCTCCTAAAAGAAAAGAGCCTTATGCCACATGCACATGCGTATTACGTGTGGGTGGGACGCACAGCGTGCCAAGCTATCTTTCATTTCTGCCTCATAATTGTATCTGACAGCAAGTCTGCAGCATAAAACCGGCACCGGTTTCTACATCAAAATGTAAAAACCGCATAAAAAAAATGCAATATTAAGTGTCATTTACCTTTTTTCCGCCTCAAAATCTGCAATGTGAACGTCGCCTTCTGCATTTTACGAGGCGTGGCGCTGCTCACTTCAACTGTGACATGCACGAAATGGTTGAAGTTCTGATTGTTCATTTTAGTGTATTTTAAGATGTTTCCTGGTCTTATTTTCTTACCATCTACCCCCTCAGCCTATGGAGGTGTTTGTGGATGATGAAACCAAGCTGACACTTCACGGCCTGCAGCAATATTACGTCAAGTTGAAGGACAGTGAAAAGAATCGCAAATTGTTTGACCTGTTGGATGTGCTGGAATTTAACCAGGTTAGTATGAAAAAGCTACAGTCAGGTCCAGCGTGGTGGCTGAAAACTGGCAGGCGGTTTAGCGCAGCTTTCAAATTTATTTTTAATAGTTGCGCAAAACCAGTTTTACCCGCAGCACCCCATAACAATCTATTTGAAAACTGCGCTGAACAGCCTGGGGACTTACCCCAGAGAGGTTCAAATATCCTAAATAAGCCAAGCTTAGGAGAGTTTGCGGTATGACCGGACCTATGCATGCTGAAGAAAGGCCCAGTAGGCCCTTCAAGAGCAAGTTGCAGACATCCTTAATCACAGCTCTCTACTTAGATAGCCCCTAGATATCAATAATTCCAAATAGTCATTCTCCAATAAACTAGTTTTGAGATGTCATTGCAGCCATGGCCCCCTCATAGTCCATGGAGCCGCACTGCCCCGGTCTGGTCTGTCCTTGCATATAGTAGTCCGGATGGCCGAGCCCTCGGACGCTGGAGCATGCACAGTAACTCCCAGCGGTTTAGGGTCGTCAAAGCTGTGAAGTTCCCTTTAACTGTTACTCTGCAGGAGGTGGCATTGGGCACAAGTGAAAGCTTCTCCTGGGAGGGAAGATTACGGATTTCATATCCAGTCTATGGCGGTATAGCCGTGCATTAAACCAGGGTCTTTTGTAAACTGTCAATCTTTTCCCTCTCATGTAGGTGGTGATCTTTGTAAAATCTGTGCAGAGATGCGTGGCACTGGCACAACTTCTGGTGGAGCAGAACTTCCCAGCCATCGCTATTCACAGGGGAATGCATCAAGAAGAGCGGTGAGTTCTTGTGTTTGACAATGTAAAGGCCGCCTTCACTTTGAACACTATTTGCAGTGTCCAGTCACCTAAAAGGCTGAGTATCTTCCTATATCCATTACCTTACTTCTATTCTACTGATCCTGCGTTACGGCCTACGTTGGGCTGGATTCACACATCGCATATTTGTTGCAGATTTTTAAGCCGAAGTCAGAAGTGTATCCAGAAGGAAGGAAAACTAAAAGTTCTCATTTCCCATTCCTTTCAAAACCACCATTGGCTACGATGCAGATTTTTTGAGCCAAACATGCGATGTGTGAATCCCGCCTTAGTGCTAAGCTACCGTTAAATACCCCTCGCCTTTTATCTGAGCCCCTACAATGTAGTTGGGAGTTTTTTTTCCTACTTCAGATTAACCCCTGGTGTACAGAATACACTTAGCATGCCGTATACCGGACCATGCTCTGTGTAGACATGGAGCCAGCTAGGATTGCTCACCTGTATAATTGGCATAGCCAGCTCTGCACTATAATAGAATCTGTAAAATGGTGTTCCGTAGTGAAAATGCGCTTTATGGCTGACTTGCCTTGAAGGAGATCACTAACATTTGTGCTGTTTTGCAGGTTATCCCGATACCAACAGTTTAAGGATTTCCAGAGAAGAATTCTCGTAGCTACAAATCTTTTTGGGCGTGGAATGGATATTGAAAGAGTTAATATAGTCTTCAATTATGATATGCCTGATGACTCTGACACCTACTTGCATAGGGTAAGGTCGCTGAATAGAACGAATTTGTCTGGCATCCTCCTACCGACTTGTACGCATTACTTTGCGGGTTGTACAGTCTTATCTGGATTTCGGTGATCACCAGGCCTAAGCCCATTACTTTCTTTTCCAGGTGGCCCGTGCAGGTCGATTTGGCACTAAAGGTTTGGCTGTGACGTTTGTGTCTGATGAAGCAGATGCCAAAATTCTGAATGATGTTCAGGACAGATTTGAAGTGAATGTGGGAGAGTTGCCCGATGAGATAGACATTTCCACTTACAGTGAGTATTGTATTGTGATCGCTGAAACCCACGTGTCACACTGTTATTCCTAGGAAGAAGGGTCCACAGCTGGATACAGTAGTCCCTTTTGTCTTTTCTTCCTTCACTGTGGCCCTCCTGACATGGCGCTGTGTTGCAACACTAGAAACAGCACCTGGTTTGGGAGTGTCGCTGTATTGGAGAACACTTGAAAGAACTGTGGTTCCTGGCACTGGATTGGGGTGCATCAGGCAGAAACCCCACTACCGACCAGATTTTGTATTCGGTATGCGGTCAGTCGTCTTTTGGCAACTCTATAAAGAGATTTTGACTGGACTGTACTGTTTCGTAGGTATACCTACCTTTTAATTTATAGGTATCTTGCCAATCATGTCGTATTTTAGTTACTCAGCAAGGTTCGTTAAGATACATGGGTATACTTGGTATGTGTAGATTTCTTGGGCAATTCTGATCTTGCCAATGCAATAACTTTCTGTAGAATTTCTAAACTCTCAATCTCACACATTCTGTGCTGATTTAGGGTCCTAATATATCATATTGGTCAGATTTTTCTGACCGCTGCAAATGCTCTGCATAGCTGTTGATTTAACAGATGATCTGACTTCCTGCAGTCACCACTAGAGGGAGATTTAGGGGCCTACTGCATTCTGTTATACATAAAATTCCATAGTAACACAATGAGGGGGGGGGGGGGGATTATAAACCGGTTTACACCAATTTTCTGGTGTAAAAAAGTTATTAATTGTGGCGCACACGATAGTTGCACTAAAATTCACGACTTCACTTTCCAGAAGTGGTGAGAAAATGTGGCGGGTCTTCCGCTGGGTCTACAGATTAATCATAATTTTTGCCAGCAGCTGGCGTAAGTTATGCCCCTCATAGCAGGCGTAGCTTTGTATTTTTCTGTCCCACGGTTAGCTAAAAATGCTCAAAATGTATTAAGAGGTGTGCACCGCTTAATAAAAATTTTTTCGCGTTGGCGCTTTCCCTCAGAATGGGACCCTGGTGACTGATCCGGTGCCCATTGTTTCAGTTTGTCTCTGTTGTGCACCGGAGCTGTCGTTTTGCCGGAAGCAATAGCGTAGTACTCTATTGCTTCTGGATTCGGTGCACAACAGAGACAAACGGAAACCGTGGGCACCGGATCCGTCACCATTGAAATCAATGGTGATTGAAACGGAAACCTCTGGTTTCCGTTTCTCTGTTCATGGTCCCGTTCTGACGGGAAGGTCCGACTGAACGTCAGAACGGGACCCCAACGCAGATGTGAACAAAGCCTTAGATTCACCCAGTGTAACCCCCTTTGATTAAAAAAAAAAAAGAGCGGTCTGACCCTTTGCATGTCGTGTTGATAACATAAAGGACATGGGTGTAGTCTGTGTGAACTGACCCCTGCTTGTGTATGTAGAATTATTAATCAGATGACGGGCAGAAGACGTATCTGTTTATTAGCATGGTATACAATTACAGTGCATTTCTATATAAATATGTACCTTAGGCAGAAGCATTTAGAAGGTAAGAATATTTACACCTGCAGTAAGAAGAGTATTGACAAATGCCCCTCTCTCTCTCTCCACAGTTGAACAGAGTCGATAACCCTGCCCCCTCCGCTCCCCAGCGTTTCTCCTGGCTCCTCCTTTGCGCTCTTGTCTGGCTGTTCCGCTCGTGCTGGGAAAAAGTCTTTTTGATTTTACAACATTGTGGGATTTTTTATTCATGGCTTTTGTGTAAAGAAGGGAAAAATTAAAAACTTTTTTTTATGGTTTGGATCTTGTGTGTTTGACGTCCTTATGGTGGTGTGCGCTGGGAATGTAATCTGATGTATTGACCGCAGAGTAGCTATAGCCTGTGCCTGGGCCACGTGGTGGGAAAACGCAATAGGACAATCTTTGGTATGACCATTATGGTGCGGAGTCCCGTAGTAGCCGTGTACCGATCATCATAATCCAGACTCCTTGCCTGGTTTTCCCTGTAAGAAGAAGACCTGTTAGCGCAAGTAGGATGTAAAGTAACCACAACGCACATATGGGTCCTTATTTATCAAGACTAACACAGGCTGCCCTAGTTTTTCCAGAACAGAATCCGTTCTTGTAACTGCAGCAGTTTTGCTGTAAATACAAAAATTGTGGCAAAAAAAAACACAACAAAAATGCACCCTAGGGCTTTTTAATTTGCCGTTCCTTTTGAAACCTGGCTTTGGCCCACAATCGGCAACAAATATGCAATGTGTGATTCCAGCTGAAGAGAAACTAATGCGTCGTTCCATCAGGCCCTGATCACACACTGTTTTGGCTTTGCTTTTTAGGGCAAACAGAAGTGGACACAAGAAAGGTGATGTATCAGTCTCCTTTATACTGTTCCTTCCTTTTTTGGATCTACTTCTGGATTTGGCACAAAAAAACTGCATCAAAACAGTGTGTGATCTTTGGCCTAAAGATTGTACAATGTCTTTCCACATCCAGAGCGCAGCAATATTTAAGTGTGCTATTATGGTTTTCTTAACTGGGACAACTGCAGAACCGGTGTTACAAACGGAAAAAAAAAGGTTATTGCCATTCTCCCCCCGGCTCCAGGAATCCCTGACTATTCAGACCAGTTGTCACATGGCCAAAGAGCACCAATCGTCCTGCTGATGTTACACATGATGCTTTCACTGTTTGAGAAGATATATAGGCGAACATGGTGTGATCAACCGCAAACTGGTCACAAGGACATCAAATCATCATGCCCTGGAAGAAGCCGGTTCAGCAAAACTCGAGTCAGGGCGGCATATGGCTGGAGACACTGGGTTTTAGATTACTTTATGTGCTTTTTAAGCAACACTGCTTTAACCCCTTCAGGACCAGACCCATTTTTTCAAATCTGACATATTTCACTTTATGTGGTAATAACTCCGGAATGCTTTTACCTATCCAAGCGATTCTGAGATTGTTTTCTCGTGACACATTGGGCTTCGTGTTCGTGGTAAAATTTGGTCGATATATTCAGTGTTTATTGGTGAAAAATTGCACAATTTAGAGAATTTTGAAAAAATAGCATTTTTCAGAATTTTAATGAATCTGCTTGTAAAACAGACGGTTATACCACCCAAAATAGTTACTAGTTCACATTTCCCATATGTCTACTTTAGATTTGCATAGTTTTTTGAACATTCTTTTATTTTTCTTGGATGTTACAAGGCTGAGAAAATAGCAATTTCTCATATTTTTAAGAATTTCAAGCCTTTTCTTTAAAGGAACAGTGTCATCACAAATAATTTTTTTATATGTTAAAGATGTTAGTGCTTTAATAAAAACGTTTATTTTCATTTGTGTGTTTGTGTTTTACTGTTTCTTATTTTTACACTTTTTCTTCCCTATGGGGGCTGCCATTTTTTGTTCCATTTCTGTGTGTGTCGATTAACGACACACACAGACATGGAATACGGCAGCCACAGTCCCATAGGGACTGCGAACGGCTCCCGTCCCATTGACTGCCGTGTACGGCGTCTGTGTGGGAACTGCGCATGCGCCGCTCCCACACAGTCCTATTCGAAATTGGCGCCGTCCGGCGCCATTTTCCTGTGGACCGGAAGTCGCGGCCGGACAGTAATATTACTACTTCCGGTCGCGGCTTCCGGACTTGTGCACATGGAACAGCGGCAGCAAAGGGAGCGGACGGGCCGGAGGGAGCCGCGGCGGCAGGAGCAGGTAAGAGATTTCAATGTATGTTAGTGTTTGTGTGTGTTTACTACTGTATGTAAACCTACTACACTGTGGGTTACCTCAAAAAATGGCGACACACAGTGTAGGAGGTTAAACCTTTCAAACCCCTCGTTTATCCCGGCACTAGCCAGGATAAAGGAGGGGGGGATGCTGAGAGCTCACTAGAGCGAGGGCTTTTAACCCAATGTTGCAATGCTGCAATTTTGGGAACTAGCTCCATCTAGTGACCAAAAATGGGTAGTATTATAAATAAGAAAAAATTTATAATATTTCCTGACTCGCAAAAAAAATAAAAAAAATTTGAACAATGTTTAATCACCCACACACTAAATGTTTAATTTTTTAAAAAAAAACATGTTTTTCTGGCAACACATTCCCTTTAAGGTACCTCTTCAGTTCTGAAGTGGCTTTGAGGGGCCTATGTATTAGAAACCCCCATAAAACACCCCATTTTAAAAACTAGACCCCTTAAAGTACTCAAAACAGCATTTAGAAAGTTTTTTAACCCTTCAGGCATTTCACAGGAATTAAAGCAAAGTAGAGGTGAAGTTTGCAAATGTCATTTTTCTTGCTGAATTTCAATTTTATTCAATTTTTTTTTCTGTAACACAGAAGGTTTCACCAGAGAAACACTACTAAATATGTATTGTCCAGATTCTGCAGTTTTTAGAAATGTCCCACATGTGGCTCTAGTGTGCTCGTGGACTAAAACACAAGCCCCAGAAGCAAAGAAGCACCTAGTGCATTTTGAGGCCTCTTTTTTATTAGAATATATTTTAGGCAGCATGCCAGGTTTGAAAAGGTGTTGAGGTGCCAAAACAGTAGGAATCCCCCATTTTGGAAACCACACCTCAAGGAATTCATTTATGGTTGTTACCATTTTGACCGTACAGTTTTTTCACAGCACCTATTTGAATTGGGCTGTGAAATTTAAAAAAGTCATTTTTTCCAATAAAATGTCATTTGTTACCAAAATTTTCTTATTTTCACAGGGAAGAAAATATCCCATTTTGTTGCCCAATTTGTCCTTAGTGTGGCAATACCCCATATGTGGTGATAAACTGCCATTTGGGCCCATGGGAGGCCTCAGAAGGAAAGGAGCGCTGTGTGTTTGTTGGAGTCCAGATTTTGCTGGATTGGTTTTCGGGTGCTATGTCGCATTTGCAGAGCCCCAGAGGTATCAAAGCAATGGAAACCCATCAGAAGTGACCCCATTTTGGAAACTACACCCCTCAAGGAAATAATTTATGGGTAATGTGACCATTTAGACCCCATAGTTTCTTCACAGAACTTATTTGAATTGGACTGGGAATTAAAATTGCTAGAATGTGCCCTGCTCTCACCCCTTCTGACTCTTAGGGAGGCCTCTCAGATTTCTTCTAGCAGTGCTGCATGCTGCAGGACTGGAAGCGAGGCAGTTGAAGAGTGGGACGCTGGTATAAAAATTATCCAGGTAGAGGTGGTGACCCTGGTCCGGCAGTGTGTGCACCAAATCCCACACAATTTTTGCATTAACTCCCAGTAAGGGGGGGGGGGGGGCATTCTGGGGGCTGAATACTGCTGTCCTTCCCTTCATACAGTGAAGGAAATAAGTATTTGATCCCTTGCTGATGTTGTAAGTTTGCCCACTGTCAGACATGAACAGTCTAGAATTTTTAGGCTAGGTTAATTTTACCAGTGAGAGATAGATTATATAAAAAAAAACAGAAAATCACAGTCAAAATTATATATATTTATTTGCATTGAGCACAGAGAAATAAGTATTTGATCCCCTACCAACCATTAAGAGTTCAGCCTCCTCCAGACCAGTTACACGCTCCAAATCAACTTGGTGCCTGCATTAAAGACAGCTGTCTTACATGGTCACCTGTATAAAAGACTCCTGTCCACAGACTCAATTAATCAGTCTGACTCTAACCTTCTACAGCATGGGCAAGACCAAAGAGCTTTCTAAGGATGTCAGGGACAAGATCATAGACCTGCACTGAAATGGGCTACAAACCATAAGTAAGACGCTGGGTGAGAAGGAGACAACTGTTGGTGCAATAGTAAGAAAATGGAAGACATACAAAATGACTGTCAATCGACATCGATCTGGGGCTCCATGCAAAATCTCACCTCGTGGGGTATCCTTGATCCTGAGGAAGGTGAGAGCTCAGCCGAAAACTACACGGGGGGAACTTGTTAATGATCTCAAGGCAGCTGGGACCACAGTCACCAAGAAAACCATTGGTAACACATTACGCCGTAATGGATTAAAATCCTGCAGTGCCCGCAAGGTCTCCCTGCTCAAGAAGGCACATGTACAGGCCCGTCTGAAGTTTGCAAATGAACATCTGGATGATTCTGAGAGTGATTGGGAGAAGGTGCTGTGGTCAGATGAGACTAAAATTGAGCTCTTTGGCATTAACTCAACTGGCCGTGTTTGGAGGAAGAGAAATGCTGCCTATGACCCAAAGAACACCGTCCCCACTGTCAAGCATGGAGGTGGAAACCTTATGTTTTGGGGGTGTTTCTCTGCTAAGGGCACAGGACTACTTCACCGCATCAATGGGAGAATGGATGGAGCCATGTACCGTCAAATCCTGAGTGACAACCTCCTTCCCTCCACCAGGACATTAAAAATGGCTCGTCGCTGGGTCTTCCAGCACGACAATGACCCGAAACATACAGCCAAGGCAACAAAGGAGTGGCTCAAAAAGAAGCACATTAAGGTCGTGGAGTGGCCTAGCCAGTCTCCAGACCTTAATCCCATCGAAAACTTATGGAGGGAGCTGAAGATCCGAGTTGCCAAGCGACAGCCTCGAAATCTTAATGATTTACAGATGATCTGCAAAGAGGAGTGGGCCAAAATTCCATCTAACGTGTGCAAACCTCATTATCAACTACAAAAAACGTCTGACTGCTGTGCTTGCCAACAAGGGTTTTGCCACCAAGTATTAAGTCTTGTTTGCCAAAGGGATCAAATACTTATTTCTCTGTGCACAATGCAAATAAATATATATAATTGTGACAATGTGATTTTCTGTCTTTTAATATAATTATCTCTCACTGGTAAAATTAACCTAGCCTAAAAATTCTAGACTGTTCATGTCTTTGACAGTGGGCAAACTTACAAAATCAGCAAGGGATCAAATACTTATTTCCTTCACTGTATATCCTAAATCTGTAGGTATACCCTGATGCACTCTCGCACAGCTTATACATGTTCACGCCATACCTTGCCCTCTTATCCGGCAGGTACTTGCGGAATTGAACCCTCCCTTTAAAATGTACCAAGGACTCATCAATAGAAATACACTTCTCGGGGGTGTATGCTTGGGAAAACCAGGCACTGAAACGGTCTAATAGGGGTCTCCGTTTATACAAACGGTCAAAACTGGGGTCATCTCGGGGTGGGCACGGCTCATCAGTATAACGTAAGAAGCGAAGTATTGCCTCATTTTTATTATTTTTTAGGTTCCAGTTCAGTTCTGAAGTTGCTTTGAGGGGCCCATATATTAGAAACCCCTATCAAACCCCCGATTTTAGAAACTAGACCCCTCAAAGTATTCACAGCAGCATTTAGAAAGTTTATGAACCCCTTTAGGTGTTCCACAGAAATAGAGGAAAGTAGAGGTCAAATTTACATATTTTTTTTTGTCAGAAAATCCTCTTTATACAATTTTTTTTATAACACAAAAGGTTTTATCCGAGAAACGCAACTTAATACTTATTGCCCAGATTCTGGAGTTTTGAGAAATATCCCACATGTGGCCCTAGTGCGATAATGGACTGAAGCACCAGCCTCCGAAGCAAAGGAGCACCTAGTGGATTTTGAGGCCTCTTTTTTATTAGGCACCATGTCCGGTTTGAAGAGGTCTTGTGGTGCCAAAACAGTGGAAACCCCCCAAAAGTGACCCCATTTTGGAAACTAGACCCCTTGAGGAATTCATTGTAGTTTTCTTGGGGTGCATGCGACTTTTTGATGAGTTTTTATTCTATTTTTAGGTGGCGTGGTGACTAATAAACAGCAATTCTACTATTGTTTTTTTATTCTATTTTTTTTTTTTACAGCGTTCACAGTGCGCTATAAATGATATATTCACTTTATTCTGCGGGGCGATACGATTACGGCGATACCAGATGTTTATAGTTTTTTTTATGTTTTATGGCGTTTGCATAATAAAATACGTTTTGTAAACAATCATTCACTTTTTGTGTTACCTTATTCTAAGAGCCAGAACGTTTTATTTTTCCATCAATAAAGCCGTGCGAGGACTTATTTTTTGTGTAACGAACTGTAGTTTCGATCAGTACCATTTTTAGGTACATGCGACTTTTTGATCTCTTTTTATTCCATTTTTTGGGAGGTGAAGTGACCAAACAATTGTGATTGTGGTACGGTTTATTATTATTTTCTTTTACGGCGTTCACCGTGCAGGATAAATAACGAAATAATTTTGTAGTTCAGGCCGTTACGGACGAGGCGATACCAATTATGTATAGTTTATTTGTTTGTTTATATATTTTTATTAATAATAAAGGACTGATAAGGTAAAAAGGGGGATTTTTACTTTTAAAACTTTTATTTTCTTATTTTTACACATCTTTTTTTTACTGTATTACTTTGTCCCACTAGGGGACTTGAGGGCAGGAGGCTCTGATCGCTATTCTAATACACTGCACTACATGCCATTGTTTGGTGTCCGGTTGCGATAGTCACCATCGCCGGCCGCTATCGTGTAGCAGGCCGGCGATGGCAGTTTAACCCCTAAAAAGCCGCAATCTCTATTGAACGCGGCTTTTAAGGGGTTAATCAGCGGGGACACAGTGATCGGTCCCTGCTGTAGGAGCTGTGACAGCTGCTCTATGACACAGCAGCTGTCACAGCTCCTGTATGTGTCGGGAGGACGGCCGAAACGGACGATACTCCCGAGACGTACTATTAGGTCATGGAGCGCGAACGATACAGCTACCATGACCTAATAGTACGTCCAGGAGCGGGAAGGGGTTAAAGCAACGTAGAGGTGAAATGTTCAAATTTCTTTTTTTTTTTTTTGCAGAAATTCATATTTCATGTATTTTTTTTTATAACACAGAAGTTTTTACCAGAGAAATGCAACTCAATATTTATTGCCCAGATTTTGCAGTTTTTAGAAATATCCCGCATGTGGCCCTAGTGTGATAATGGACTGAAGCACCGGCCTCAGAAGTAAAGGAGCACATAGTGGATTTTGTGCCTCCTTTTTATTAGAAAATATTTTAGGCACCATGTCAGGTTTGAAGGGCTCTTTCGGTGCCAAAACAGTGGAAATCCACCAAAAGTGACCCCATTTGGAAAACTACACCCCTTGAGGAATCCATCTACGGGTGTAGTGAGCATTTTGACCCCGCAGGTTTTTTGCAGAAATTATTGGAAATGGGCCATGAAAATGAAAATCTACATTCTTTCAAAGAAAATGTAGGTTTAGCTAATTTTTTCTAATTTCCACAAGGACTAAGGGAGAAAAAGCACCGCAACATTTGTAAAGCAATTTCTCCCGAGTAAAACAATACCCCACATGTGGTAATAAATGGCTGTTTGGACACACGGCAGGGCTTAGAAGGGAAAGAGCGCCATTTGACTTTTGGAGCTCAAATTTAGCAGGAATGGTTTGCGGAGGTCATGTCGCATTTGCAAAGCCCCTAAGGGACCAAAACAGTGAAAACGCCAAAAAAGTGACTCCATTGAGAAAACTACACCCCTTGAGGAATCCATCTAGGGGTGTAGTGAGCATTTTGACCCCACAGGTGTTTCATAGATTTTATTAGAATTGGGCAGTGAAAATAAAAAAAAATCCTTTTTCTTCAATAAGACGTAGCTTTAGCTCCAAATTTTTAATTTTCTCAACAAATAAAGGAAAAAAAGAACCCAAACATTTGTAAAGCAACTTCTCTGGAGTATGGCAATACCCCACACGTGGTCATAAACTGCTGTTTGGGCACACGGCAGGGCTCAGAAGGGAAGGAGTGCCATTTACTTTTGGTGTACAGATTTTGCTGCATTTGGTTTCTGGTCGCTATGTTGCATTTGCAAAGTCCCTGTGGGACCAGAACAGTGGATCCCCCCCAGAAGTGACCCCATTTTGGAAACAACACCCTCAAGGGGTGTAGTGAGAGTGGAAATGGGATTTTTTCCATAGATATGCCAATATGTGGTGCCCAGCTTGTGCCACCATAACAAGACAGCTCTCAATTATTATGCGGTGTTTCCCGGTTTTAGAAACACCCTACGTGTGGCCCTAATCTTTTGCCTGGACATTCCACAGGGCTCAGGAGTGAAAGAGTACCATGTAAAATTGAGGCCTTATTTGGCGACATATAAAGTATTGGTTCACAATTGCAGAGGCTTTGACGTGAAATAATAAAAGAAACCCCTGAGAAGTGACCCCATTTTGGAAACTGCACCTCTCAAGGCATTTATTAAGGGCTGTAGTGAGCATTTTCACCCCACGTGTCTTTTCCATAAATGATTGCGCTGCAGAAGGTACAAATTAAAATTTTTCCCTAGATATGCCAATTCAGTGTCAAATATGTCGTGCCCAGCTTGTGCCACCCTGGACACACACCTCAAAAATTGTTAAAAGGGTTCTCCCGGGTATGGCGATGCCATATATGTGGAAGTAAACAGCTGTTTGGGCACACTGTAGGGCTCAGATGGGTGGGAGCGCCATTTGGCTTTTGGAGCGTGGAATTTGCTTGGTAATAGTTTTGTTTGGAGTATCACTGGTGTTTCCGTTTATAATGTGGGGCATATGTGAGTTCGGCAGAGTACATCAGGGGCATAGTTAGGTGGTATAATAATAAGGTAAAAAAAATAATAAAATGATCTATAGATGTGTGCTACGCTGTGATCGATCCTTTCTGCACAGGCCGGTGTCGCACTGATAAATGTCCTTCCTTATACCCCTTTTGGTCCACACTCCGCCCCTTTGCAGTTTGGGGAATTTTGCCGGGAAAGTGTTGTCCTGGTATAATATGGGCGCCCTTGCTTCCAGAAGATATATTTGGGCCCTCCCCTTCCTGGTTCCCTAATTTTAGTGCCTTGATACATCGCCTTTTGAAACAGAAGAAATGTTCCCCTCGGGCCGGCACAACTGGATATTTTTCTTTCCTGATTATTGGAGCCTTAACTTATTTTATTTTTTCATAGACGTAGTGGTATGAGGGCTCTTTTTTAACGGGACGAGTTGTAGCTTTTATTGGTACCATATTTGGGTACATGCAACTTTTTGATCACTTGTTATCCTTTTTTTGGGAGACAAGGTGACAAAAAAAAAACAGCAATTCTGCCATAGTTTTTTTTTTTTTATTCTTTTTATTTTTTATATACAGCGTTCACCATGCGTTATAAACTACATGTTACCTTTATTCTGCAGGTCAGTACGATTCCGGCGATCCCTCATTTATAGAATTTTTTTATAACTTTTTGCACAATAAAATTACTTTTGGAGAGAGAATGTATTTTTTCTGTCTCCATGTTGTGAGAGCCATAACTTTTACATTTTTTCGTCGATGGAGCTGTGTGAGGGCTTGTTTTTTGTGAGACGAGGTATAGATTTTATAGGTACCATTTTTGGATACATGCAAATTTTTGATCACTTTTTATTTCAAATTTTGGAAGACAGTGACCAAAAAAACAGTAATTATGGCAGTGTTTTTGAGGTTTTTTTTTTACGGCGTTCACTGCGCTGGATAAATAACATTATATTTTTATAGTTCAGGTCGTTACGGTCGCAGCGATACCAAATATGTATGGCTTATTATTTTTTTCAATAATAAATGACTTGATAAGGGAAAAAGGGCGATTGTGTTTTATTTTAGTACTTGAAAGTTTTATTGGATGTTTTACAACTTTTATTTTTTAGTCCCAGTAGGGGACTTGAAGGTCCAACTGTTTGTTTGATGTTCTAATACATTGCACTACCTATGTAGTGCAATGTATTGGAACTGTCAGTTGTTCACTGACAGCAAGCCGATCAGGCTCCGCCTCTGGGCGGGGCCTAATCAGCTTACGAAACGGCAGACAGGAGGCCATTGTTAGGGCTCCTGTTGCCATAGTAGCAGTCGCCAGCCTTGACATCGCATGGCAAGGCTGCCGATTTGCTACAAACCTCTAGTATGCAGCGATGACAATGGATCGCTGCATCGAAGGGGTTAATGCCAGGAATCGGAGCTAGCTCCGGTACCTGGCGATAGATCGGGGTGTCCGCTGTATGATGATGCCGGCTCATAGGGGCATAGGAGGATTCCGTTACTGGCGGACCGGGAGGTAAGTATTAGGCCTCCGATCGCCTTTGCAGCCACTGGCAACCCAGTGATCACGTTGCTGGGGTGCCGGTGGCTAAAAACTCCTCACATGCTGCGATCTCTATTGAACACAGCATCTGAGGGGTTAATCGGCCGGATCGGATGCTAGCTCCGGTCATGGCCGATACCTTAGGGTGACAGCTGTCACCCGGCGGTGATGTCGCTGGCTCAGCTTTTGAGCCAGCTTCATCTCCATTACGTACAGTAACGTGAAAAGGCATTAAGCCACCAGTTTTAATCACGTAACTGTACGTGATTGGGCGGGAAGGGGTTAACACCCTGCGACCTTAGTGCGATCAACCTCAATGTCCACTTGTCTTTTCATTTGTGATGCTGCTGTTTTTATTAAGGCGCTGTACTAGGCATGATGGTGGGCAGATATTTGCCGACGTATTGGAGCCGTCTTTACGTCTGAAGTGTGTATTTGGCCCAAAACTGCTAGTCGCTCTCCTTATCCAGGGGCGTAGCTAGGGGGGGTAGGCGGGGCATGTGCCCCGGGCGCAACCCGGTGGTAGGGAAGGGGGGGGGGCGCTGAAGAGCAGCTGATCGCTGCTGATAGGCGCCCCGTATGTCGGACACCTGCAGCAGCTTAGGAAGAGCCAGGACATTACGGCGTTCTGACTGGGGTCTGTGACGGCCAGGGAGTGGACCAGTCCAGTCACCTGACCTCACGTCAGTAACATGAGGTCAGATGACTCAGGTCAGGGGACAGGTCCTCCTCTACTCTACTCTGTGCTCTGTCGAGAAGCAGAGAGGAAGCTCCGCCCACTCACAGCCCATCCTCACCTGTGAGACATGGTGAGTGTCCGTGTGTGTGTAGTGTGTAATGTGTGTCTCTGTGTTTGTATGTGTATATGTTACAGTGTGTGTGTGTGTGTGTGTGTGTGTGTGTGTCTCTGTCTCTGTCTGTCTGTGTCTCTGCATGTGTTTGTCTCTTACATCTACTACATTATCTGTACTCAGAGAGTTATCTCTGTGTTATCTCTGTGTTATCTGTGGTGTTACATAGGACTGCAGGTAACATCTACTACATTATCTGTACTGTGTGCTAAATTACAATCTCAGCTCTGCTACACAGTACAGATAATGTAGTAGATGTTACCTGCAGTCCTATGTAACACCACAGATAACACAGTGATAACTCTGATTACAGATAATGTAGTAGCTGTTTCCTGCAGTCCTATGTAACACCACAGATAACACATTGTGCTAAATGACAATCTCAGCTCTGCTACAATGTGTTATCTGTGGTGTTACATAGGACTGCAGGTAACATCTACTACATTATCTGTGCTGTGTACATATGTGCCTGTGTGCGTATATATGGGTCTGTTTGTGAATGTGTCTTTGTGCTTGTATATATGTTCCTTTTATGTATTTATATATGTTCCTGTCTGTGTATTTATCTGCCGGTGTATATGTGTTTGTACGTCTATATATTTACCTGTATGTATGTATTCCAGAATGTGTGTATGTATATTTGCCTGTATGTCTAAATATATGTCTTTATGTATGTACAGTATATATGTTCCAGCGTGTCCATATATGTGGTTCATTTTTGGTTTGTGTAGGGGGCGGCAATAGAGAGTCCCGCACAGGGCGCCATCCAACCTAAGGCCGGCCCTGGCTGTCACCGACCCTAGTCAGAAGAAACTCCGCCGCTGCCTGCGCCGCATGACCTCCTCGGCTCCTCCGGTAAGTCAGACCAGGCAGAGCGGAGAGTGGTAGCGGTAGGCTACCGCTCACTGGTCTGTTCACAGTGTGGCGCTAAGTACAAGGGGTGGGAGTGTGGCGCTATTTACAAGGGGGGGGGGAATGTGGCGCTATTTACAAAGGGACAGCGGGCTGTGTGTGGCACTATCTACAAGGGGGGCTGTGTGGCACTATCTACAAGGGGGGGAGTGGCGCTATTTACAAAGGAGCAGCGGGCTGTGTGTGGCACTATCTACAAGGGGGGGGGGAGTGTGCTGCTATCTACAAGGGGGAAGCCGGCTGTATGTGGCACTATCTACAAGGGGGGGGGGGGAGTGTGCCGCTATCTACTAGGGGGGAAGCGGGCTGTGTGTGGCACTATCTACAAGGGGGGAGTGTGCCGCTATCTACTAGGGGGGAAGCGGGCTGTGTGTGGCACTATCTACAAGGGGGAATGTGTCGCGCTATCTACAGGGGGCTGTGTGTGGCCTCTTTAATTTATTTTCTTTTAATTTATTTTTATGTTAATTACATTATAGAACTATATATATTGGTAGGGAAAGAAAACATGGCAAGGGGGAAGGAGATGTGGGGAAATAAGTTAGGGGGGGGGGGCGCCAATCTGAATTTTTGCCCCGGGTGCAGGAGAACCTAGCTACGCCTCTACCTTATCTGTCTGTTGAAGAACCCATTTCTACCTGGCATCGATCTCTACCACTACACACCCACTTTTACAGACACAGTGACTCTTTTGTGCTGGTGTGGGGCCTTAATAAATATTGTGCTTAAGTGAGCATACATTGTAATTTTTTTTTGGAGCATGTTTGCTCGGCGGAAATAAAAAGCAACATGTGACTGCACCCTAAGGCCTTATTCACACGTGCGTATTTCACGTCAGCGTTGCGCGCGTTAAAACAACGGACTTGTCACAGACTTATGAAATTCAAAGGGGTCATTCAGACATTCAGTGTTTTTCACACAGCGTGTGCCCTATGTGAAGCTTGCTGCATAACCTATTCTTGTGCGTTTTTTTGCGTATCATGCACCCATTGGGACCGTGGGCTGCGAGTGATTTCCATGCGCAGCACACGGACGTTGTTCGTGTGAATGGGCCCTAAGGGTATGTGCACACAGGATGGATACGCTGCCTAAGGGTATGTTTACACGGAAGCGTCCGTTACGGCTGAAATTATGGGGCTGTTTTCAGGAGAAAACAGCTCCGTAATTTCAGGCGTAATGGCATGTTGAGGCGCTTTTTCGCTGCGTCAATTACGGACGTAAATGGAGCTGTTTTTCCATGGAGTCAATGGAAAACGGCTCCATTTAACGTCTGAAGAAGTGACAGGCACTTCCTTGACGCGGGCGTCTATTTACGCGTAAAGAAAATGACCGTCGGAACAGAACATCGTAAGACCCATTCAAATGAATGGGCAGATGTTTGCCTACGCTATCGAGCCGCATTTTCGGACGTAAATCAGGCGGAAAACGCCCGAATTGCGTCCGTAAATAAGCCGTGTGAACATACCCTAAAAGTACGCAGCCTTTCCATCCTAGAACCCAGCTGAAAGCGCACCAAATTGTGGTACAGATGTTCAGGAGCAATCTCTGCTGTGCAAAAGTTTAGGGGAAAAAAAAGCCAATGATTTGATCGCCTCCAAACATCTGCCCATTGATTTCATTGGGAAAAAGTCAGTTCTTTCTCACGGGGTGGTTTTTACGCAGTCCTTTGAAAAAATGGCGCGTAAAAAAAACACCCCCTAAAAAAGAAGTGCATGTCACTTCTTGAGCTGTTTTTGGAGCAGTTTTTCATTGTCTCGATAGAAATACCGCTCCAAAAACGTCCGTAAAAAACACGTCAAGCACATGATGCATAAAAAAACGGCTGAAAATCAGGAGCTGTTTTCACTTGGGTGTTGTATAGAAAAGTGTATGACGCTGACCAATCAGTGTCATACACTTCTCTTCATTCCAGCCCAGCTTGATTCACAGCACAGTGTGATCTCGCGAGATCACGCTGTGACATGACATCCTTCCACAGGTCCTTCACCGGTGTGACTGAAGACTCAACAGACATTGCCTCCAGCCGCTGCAGATTCGGATAAACGTCCTGAGGCGATGTCTGTTCAGTCTTCCATCACTCTGGTGAAGGACCTGTGGGAGACAATCACATCACAGGGTGATTTCGCTGTGCTGTGAATCAAGCTGGGCTGGAATGAAGAGAAGTGTATGATGCTGATTGATCAGCATCATACACTTTTCTATACAACGGTAAATAGGAAAAAACACCCAGTTGGGCATTTAGAATTTTTTTTTGCATAAATCCAAAAATGTTCATAACTTGGTCAATAATAAAGTTTTTTTTTACATTTTTTTTTTATCTACACCAAAGTGCCTATTAGATTATGTAGGAGATAGGGAAGTTATAAACTTATATATAAGATATGTGCACATATGTGACATGCTATCCGTTTAAGTGAACCCACACCGCAGGGCCGGGTCCGTCATATGATTGATACCACCGTGTCCAACGAACCCTTTGGACTTCGGGTCAGTTCACACGTATTGTAAATACTGCGGATTTTCAGCTACTGATTTAGTTGCGGAAAGTCCGCAGCATAAGGGTATGTTCACACGCCAATGCAAAATACGTCTGAAATTACAGAGCTGTTTTCAGGCGAAAACAGAAAACAGCTCCTGAATTTCAGGCGTTTCTGCATGTACTCGTGTTTTTCGCGGCGTCTTTTACTGACGTAATTGGAGCTGTTCTTCATTGGAGTCCCAAGAAGCGTCCTGCACTTCTTTGAC